>NC_064922.1:867076742-867379772 GCF_023897955.1 Schistocerca gregaria
GTACCAGGTTGAGATTCATTGGGAGAGTCCTTAGAAAATGTAGTCCGTCAATAAAGGAGGTGGCTTACAAAACACTCGTTCGAACTATACTTGAGTATTGCTCATCAGTGTGGGATCCGTACCAGATCGGGTTGACGGAGGAGATAGAGAAGATCCAAAGAAGAGCGGCGCGTTTGGTCACAGGGTTATTTGGTAACCGTGATAGCGTTACGGAGATGGTTAGCAAACTCAAGTGGCAGACTCTGCAAGAGAGGCGCTCTGCATCGCGGTGTAGCTTGCTCGCCAGGTTTCGAGAGGGTGCGTTTCTGGATGAGGTATCGAATATTCTGCTTCCCCCTACTTATACCTCCCGAGGGGATCTCGAATGTAAAATTAGAGAGATTCGAGCGCGCACGGAGGCTTTCAGACAGTCGTTCTTCCAGCGAACTATACGCGACTGGATCTGAAAAGGGAGGTAATGACGGTGGCACGTAAAGTGCCCTCCGCCACACACCGTTGGGTGGCTTGCGGAGTATGAATGTAGATGTAGATGTACTGTTTCCTCTTTGATGGCTCTACAAGCATCAATAATGCGTTGCTTCATGTCCTCTGGTGTTGTTGGCTCATGTTGGTAAACAGCATCCTTCACTGCTCCCCAAAGAAAATAATCCAGCGGTGTAAGGTCCGGAGATCGGGCAGGCCACCTAACTGGACCACCTCGTCCAATCCACCTACCAGGGAACTTACGGTTCAGAAGTCGTCGTGCTCGTAAGGCGTTATGTGCAGGGAATCCGTCATGCTGATACCACATAACCATTATCCGATTCAGAGGTACGCTGTCCAAGAGAACAGAAAGATTGTGTCGTATAAATCTGGAGTATTGTCTGCCATTTTGGATGCCATTTATAAAGAAAGGTTCGATAATGGTATCTCCAATAATCCCACACCAAACATTAACTTTCCACGGACGTTGATGCTCTACATGACGGAGCCATTTTGGATTGTCTACGGACAAATATTGACAATTCCTTTGTTGGAGAATGATGCCTCGTCGGTAAAGAGAACATCTGCAAAAAAATTTGGATTAGTCATTAGTTTTTGCTGAGCCCACCGACAAAATGTTACCCTATTGCGGAAGTCATTTCTATGAGGATCCTGGAGTAAATGAACATTTTAAGGATGAAATTTATGACGTTTAAGAATACGCTGTGCACTTGATTTCGACACACCAACTTCACGTTCAATTTGACGTGTGCTGATTTGAGGATTCGCAGCTACGGTAGCGAGCACAGCAACCTCAGCACGTTCATCTCTGCATGTTCTAGGACGGTGTCGAGGTCTTGGATTTAAGCTTCCCGTTTCACGTAGACGAGATGTGAGACGACCAAACATCCGGCGCAAAGGCGATGGCATGTCAAGGAATCGTCTTCTGTACAGTCGTTCTGCCTGAACAGGATTTCGTCCACCTACAACAGGGTACAGTACAGGTATGTAGAGTAGGGTAGAAAACAGACATATTAACTTAATAATCATAATGTTCGCTAACAGTACTATCGACAAACAAGCAATCTCATGACGTGTTTCCCGTCAACGTACATTCTCCATAGATCAGCAGCACTTCTACCATATCTTCATGTGTGTACATTATACTGTACAGTTTAAGTTCCACAACACAAAGTTTATTCACAATGTGTACTACCTCCGTGCCGTCACTAGATTACTCTGATGCACGACTACAGTGGCAAGCGGTGTACTGCACGCCAAAGCAACAACAAATGGGATGATCGGAGGGTGGTGGAGTAAAGGAGTTTGCATGGGTCGCAAATCATAAACAAGGCGAAGTGGTAACTGTGGCAGTAGTGGGAACTACGTTGGACACTTGACTAGGTAGAGCCAGGCCCTGCGCGACAGGCACAGTGGGTCATATAACGCATTAGATAAACCTTATTTTGGGTGTGCAGGATAAATAAGACAACCTGACGGGTGTACATCGATCGGTACTGGTTCATACTGTGTACGTAGATAAGTAAAACGTGCAAGAGGAAAACCATTATGTGCTTATGAGAGTTGATGGCAGCAGACCGTATTATTCGTTTCGGACCTCTTGATAAGTAGGGAGGTGTGATTACACATGTCGATCTCATCGCGATTACGGGCAGCATGGGGTTCACGCCTGAGCCTCAGGACGTGCGCTAGCAGCGCATGTCGGGTGTTTCAAGCGTCAACTTCGCGTCTCAATATCTCGGGATGTAATGGGAATATTACGATGCAATCAACGCCATTGTGTATGTGCTTTGTCATGCTATGGATTGCTGAAGAAAAAATATAGAAGGTCGATTTTAAAAAAAGCATAAGTTGTTCTAAAAAACACATATGCTTTCGTTTTAGAATGTTTCCAAATATGTACATTCATGGACCCCAGCCCTACATTGATACCGGTGAAAGTCGTTTTCCAATAGCTGTTATTGTTCCAGAGATATTTTGGGTGGACAAGATAGCTGGGACACCCTGTATATACCTTGCTAATCTCGGATATTCTTACTTGACAGCGACCGTTACGCCTCCAGAAAGTGGTGGACAATGGTCCTTTGAGCGTGAAATGATGCGGCTGCTCATGTCTAACCCGAAAATGCAAACAAATGAAAATCGAATAAACATAGATCACTGCCCTTTCAACATTCACCAATTCAATTAAATTCAAACTTTTAATATGAATTCCACAAGCAGTTAATGTGTCTGTATTCGTTGTAGAGTGCTATCACATTCGAAGGAAGCTCGTCATTCATGTGAACAACCTCCATAACTTGCCAGTCTGATTCTCTTCTGTATCTATCTCAACCAAAGAAGATGGGGTTAACGTTCTTGATTTCCCCACAGTCGCAATAGGATGTGGAGTCTATAGAGGTGTTAACTTTAGCAGCCGTGATTTAATTTCAATCTGACAGTGATCCTTACAGACAGCCACTTGTTGCCTGTGGCAGTGAGTGAGAACATCCGCTTGGAATGCATCACTTATGTATTGCATTCATTGTTGCTAAGCCAACTGGTCAGCTTTCTCATTCTACACAATCTCAGCACGGCCCTTAGGCCTTACAAATGATACTTTCACACCGACAAATCTATGATACAGCAGTAGATAGTCAATATGGTAGACAAAAACTCACTTTATCCTTACCAACTGATGTTAGTATTTGCACTGCGGTGAGTAAGTCCGTGATTCTTACAATATGGTTAGCGGTGATGGCATGCTTTACCTTAGTGCGCTTTCAATGGCTAGGAGTTCAGCTATATAAACTGACGCGTCTTTAATACCTACATAGGCATAGCTGACGGAATCCCTAATATTAGACCTGTCGGTATGCAGAAGCAGCACCTGACCATAGTTCGAGAAGACTTTCTGAACTGTTGTTATTGATTACTGGTTCCTTAGAGTAGTCCATATTAATACGCACGATCAGTACTGGTTAATATGTCCGTACTCTGGTATAAAGTAGCAGTCGCATTCTCAGAATGAGGTTCTGGTACTTGCATAGCGTTGAAAATATCTCTACGAGTGGTGGTGTTGAGTTATTGAATCAAGTGACAGTTAGTGTAAGATCACAAATTTTATTTGTCAGCTTATCCCCAAGGCGTAGTTGGTGTTTCAGAATAAATTTCCTGCTAAGGTATTTTCTATTTAGTGATAAGGGTGCTTCCACTGTTTCGACTAACAGTGCATCATTGGAGTGCACTCTAGAGCTACACGAGCGAAGAACTTTGTGTTGATACTTGTCGAGTGTCTGCAGCAGCTGCCTGGAGGGTGTGCTGTACAAGCATGCTGGGGTAATGTAGCTGAGGCTGCAGCAACGCACGATAAAGAGTAAAACTACTACGGGATGCCTGCCCCATGTGTTTCCCTTTCGCAGCACGAAGTTTATTGTGAGCGCTTTCTGACTTAGCTTTTTGGTGTGGTCTATATGGAGAGACCATCGAGGTTTACTGGCTATACGAAAGCCTAGGTATTTAATGCATCCTGTGAAGGGAACCTCGCAAGCATCTAGTCTGAGGGAGTCAATCACCTGCAGCCAGGCTGCAGACGAATTTTAGTTACTGTACTTTTGTACGATGTTATGGCTATTTGCAGGTCAGTTAAAATGTGAGAGTGTATAAATTAGTGGCCATCATTTTTGGCTTTTGATTTTTACTCTGGATTACAGCACCCACAGTGCAGGGAGGGCAGCTGTGAACCAGTATGGTGTGAGCAGGTGGTGGTGTTTAGATGAAAACCGAGGATGCACGAGAGAAAGGCAACTGCGAAGCAAACAAGTTCTTTATTGATGCATCTATGACGTGTTGTACATTGGGCTGGCTGCTTGCTCGCCCTGTGATGCTGACACTGTGTCTCTGTCTTGCACTGGTCATCTCCTTATACAGTATAACCAGGCAGGGAGACTTTCACACTAGCAGCATGTGTAGTCGATGATGCAGTATCTTATGCTGCTGCATGTGATGCATTAAGTGCACCGTGGTGGGGGAAGTCTGTCGCTCATTCTCCAATGTCAAAAGATGGTTGGTGTGCACAGGCAGCGACCTGCTGGAGTTTGAGATGGATATTCTCGGACCACAAGACCATCCTACACATTCAATCAGGCCTGCAAAATAAATGATATAAATCCACATTATATTAATGCAAAGGTAAGAAACAACTGTTTAGTAGTACAAAGAAGGAAAACATTTGCTGAAATGAGATGGTTAAAAAACGAATCGCTTTATACCAAGATATTAATGCTTAATAGAATGTTATATGTGTACATGTTGAGGTATATGCATTTATTAACAACCCAACTGTGATGGTTCACATTATACAGAGCACTCATTAACAAAAATAACCAGAAAGAAAAAGGACAGCAAATTACATCACACTTACCCCCTTAAATTCCACAAAAAACTAATACATCTCACATATATGGAATTAAAAGAGAAAGAAACAAAGTTATTAGAGAAACAGCTCAAACACAACACTATTACAAAGATAGACAACCACTACATAGAAAATTTGAGTGTAGAAACTGGAAGCATAATAATAGAAGAAGAGAGACAAGAATATAACACTGTAAATATAAGGCTAACATGAGAACTAGTGAAGAAAGAAATAAACATGATAAACACCATGTCAAAGTACGGACAAAACAGGAAACTTGAAACAGAAAACACCACCAATAAGGAATTGAAAGAAAAACTTCAATCTAACAACATTTTGTCACAAGAACTGATAAAGGGAACAGATCAGTGCTGATCAATAAAGAACAGTTTATAGAAAAAAAACAACATTTCATCTCTCTATCGATTTCACAAAATTGAAATTTGATCCAACATCATTTTTAAAGACATACATAAAAAACAACCTGAAAGACATCAAAAACATACTCACAGACAAAGTAAAACAACATTTTATAAAGAAAAACCCAAAAGCACCAACACTAAGAAGCTAACCCAAGGTTCACAAATCCTTTATTCCACAAAGACTGGCTATCAGTTTCACGAATGCATCATTATACCATGTGGAAACACACATGAGCAAATTCGTAATGGAACTATATGAAATGAAGAACAACGGAACAATGAAAAACAAATGAAATTGTAACACAAATAAAAGAATCACACATGCCACAAACATCATCACTTTGCCCTTTCCAAATAGAGAACATGTAAACCTTGATACCCACTGCAGACACCATAGAATTAACTGAAGGATATGTACTGCCTTACAACAAACTGCATGGAGACAAATAATGAAGTAACCAAAGCCGTCAATGCAAGCACATCCCAAAATTACTTCCAGTTTGAAAAGGAACTTTATTTAGAAAAAGATAGGCTTCCAATGGGATCTCTAACATCAGGAACATTGGCAAACATATTCTTCAGTCATACAGAAAACACAATCTTCGATACAAACATCCTAAAGGAAGGATACAAAATTGTTTACTGGTACAGTTATGTGAATGACATTATCTGTATGGTAAATGAACCAACCGAGAAAAGAGAGAAATTTCATACGGACATGAATAATATATGTAATAATGTTCAGTTGTCAGTGGAAAAAGAAACACAAAAGCAAATACATTTCTTTGATATAACAATAAAGAGAGACAGCAGAAACCATGCATTTGACAGCTTCAGGAATCCAACAGCCACACACTACATCCATTTACCTGCAAACTCAAAAATTAGTGGTCCTATGACACATGTTATATAGACTAAATAATATCCTACTCAACAAAGAAAACTATTAAAAGGAATTAAAAGCAAGACAACTCATAGCCACAAATAATTATTACAATATCCATATAATACAAAGAATCAACCAAAAAATCAAAACCCAAGTAAAGAAAAATGGAAACAAGGAGAGAACAAAACAACAAAGAACTCCAAAGACGATACAGCACACACAGAAACAAAACACAACACATCACGTGACATGACACGACTAACAGAAAGTAATGGTACACTTTAACGTTCAAACACACATCAATACACAGGACAGGAAGTATATTGAAGAAACAGGGATTACACATTGCTTACAGAATGAGAAATACACTGCAGCCACATTTACAAATAATAGCAGACAAACAGATAAATACAAAGGAGCAGGTAATATAACATTTAGAATGCGAATAATGTAAATCAGTATATTTGGGGATGACAGGCAGGAATTATAAAACTAAGAATAAAGAACATATAAGAAGCTGGAAGTATGAAAATAGCCATTTAAAACATGGATCATCCAACATGGAACAAGACATGAAAATTATTAGAATGAACAACCACAACAAAAACTCTTGACATTACAGGAAAGCTTTCATTTATAAAGAGCACCTAAAATGAAAAAAGTAATTAGTGAGCAAATCAGTACAAGCAGCAAGTCACTGATCATGTTATCCATTAAAATATTAAACAGAAATATGAAACACAACCAGAATAAATAATTAATAAATCTTCCTCTCCCCTTTATCTCTCTCTTCTCTCTCTCTATCCCCCCACCTCTCCATCTCTCTCTCTTTTCACACACACACACACACACACACACACACACACACACACACACACACACACGTGCGCGCGCAATAAATGAAAAATATCATACCAGTCACGCCACGTAAACAAAATGGAGACACACAGCAACAGCTGGCAATGCTGCACACTGTTCATCACATATGTTCATCACACAGTGATAAGTGCAAGCTGTGTGTGGTAATATATATGGATGAAAAAAGGCTGGAAATGGGGCAGATGGAGTATGGGATTGAATAAACACATCTCCAGGTCCACACTCAGGGACTAGCTACACTAGAAATCTCAACACCAAATGCTAATTTAATCTCACGAAACTTGTGCTACAAAAGTTGTTTCTAACCCGAAAAACAAGAGAATAAGTGAGGAAACATGAAATAGCAATATATTTGTAATTAATATGTTCATAATACATTTATTATATACATATAAAAACAAACACGTATTACAGGCCACTGAAGATGCTTCATAAATAAGAGAAGCGAAGCATATAGGCAAAACACCAACTGCCTTTCGTTTAGTTGGAAAATGGAACATACCTTCATTAATTTTGAAGCAACTGCACCACATAAACTGCTTGTGATGAAACTTTATGGCAGATTAAAACTGTGTGCCGGACCGAGACTCGAACTTCTCATTCTGCTTGTAGTGAAATTGTGTGCTTATGGAATATTTTCTCGGTTATGTGACTGGATTCGTGATTTCCTATCAGAGAGGTCACAATTCGTAGTAATTGACAGAAGTCATCGAGTAAAACAGAAGTGATTTCTGGTGTTCCACAAGGTAGTGTTATAGGCTCTTTGCTGTTCCTTATCTATATAAACAATTTGGAAGACAATCTGAACAGCCGTCTTAAGTTGTTTGCAGATGATACTGGCGTTTATCGACTAGTAAAGTCATCAGAAGCTCAAAACAAATTGCAAAACGATTTAGAAAAGATATCGGTATGGAACAATTGACCCTAAAGCGTGAGGTTATCCTTATGAGTGTTAAAAGGAACAGGTTAAACTTCAGTTACATGACAAATCGGTCAAATCTAAAGGCCGGAAATTCAACTAAATATCTAGGAATTACAATTACAAACAACTTAAATTGAAAGGAACACATAGAAAATGTTGTGGGGAGGCCAGCCAAAGGCTGCATTTTATTTGCAGGACACTTAGAAACTGCAACAGATCTACTAAGGAGACTTGCTAACTTACACTTGTCCGAACCCTTTTAGGATACTACTGCTCGGTGTGGGTTATCAGATAGTATTGATGGAGTACACCGAAAAAGTTCAAAGAAGGGCAGCACTTTCTGTATTATCGTGAAGTAGGGGAGAGAGTGTCACTGAAATAATACGGGATTTAGGTTGGACATCACTAAAACAAAGGCATTTTTCGTTGCGGAAGGAATCTTCTCATGAAATTCCAATCACCAACTTTCTCTCCCTAATGAGAAAATATTTTGTTGACGCCGACCTACATAGGGAGAAACGATCACCATGATAAAATAAGGGAAATCAGAGCTTCTACGGAAAGATGTAAGTGTTCGTTCTTCTCACACCCTATACGAGATTGGAATAACAGAGAATTGTGAAGGTGGTTCGATGAACCCTCTGCCAGGCACTTAAATGTGACTTGCAGAGTATCCATATAGATGTAGATATAAAGGTAGAAAGATGGAAAATGGAAAGAATGAGAAAGACTTACTTGTCACACAACTGAGGGACTGGAAATTGCTGAACCCACTGCTGTTGCAGTTTAAGAACCACCTGTATAAATTCGAACAGTCTAGTGAATGGGTGGTGTCTATGACACACATAAATTATGGAGACTGGAAAGTGATTATTTCATATTCTCTGCTAAACACTGATCTGGTGTGTTGATTCAGTATGAGAGAGATAGTATACTGCAAGTGAATACACTGGTGAGTCAAAACATTATGACCACCTGCTTATTAGCTTGTTTGTCTGTCTTTGGAATGAAATACACTGAGATCTCACTGGAAGCTCCAGTATACGACAACTTTACAGGTGGGAGGAAGGTTGCGGGGTGAGTTTATGGAATGTCAGTTGTTCATAATCCTTTATTTAACAAGATACACTTAACACGTCAATAACATACAAATCAATGGTACCTGTTTGAGACTGATTTCAGGGTGACAATCCAGAAAAACCTAACTTACCATAAAGCAGCCTTGACAGAAGTTTAAGCCAAGGTAACACCAGTTACGTAAGACGGGTTAAATACCTTCTAAGCAGTTACAGTATTCTTTTTTCTACACTACAAGTAATGCCTCTTTAAAGTACTATGTTCAACATTCGGTAAGTACAGCTTGAGAGAGCCCTTTAGCCACTTGTAAAATTTCAAGCTGGCAAATGTGATTTCTCTACAATTACAGAAAGAGCGTTACCTTAACAATTTGATAACTACTCATTAGATGGTAAACTTCAAACAAGGAAGGTGGCACTGATTTAGAAAAAAATTACGAGGATTACGTTTAAAATGATCTGAGGGAGTTTTTCGCGCTAGCAGTTTAGAAATCGAAGGGTAATCTCTCTTATTTTTTTAAAAAAATTTGCAGGGTCAGCATTTCACAAAACTGGAGATGCTCTTTGACGTTAGGAACTTTTCAAACAGGAAGGTAACAACATTCAAAATTTAACAAGTTTAGCATTTGACAGTCTGAAGCACTTTCTCAAACAGGAACCATAACAACGTTCTTAAGATGTACTGTTCTGTATTTCACCAGTCTGGAGAGTCTCTTTGCCATAAGCAGTTTTTCAAACAGAAACAGTATTTTAAAAATTTACTGGTCCACGATTACGATAAAAGATTTGGAGCTCCTTTTGGGCTCTAACAATTTTTAACAGAAAGGAACAACGATTTTAAAATTTACAGGTTCAGAAGAACACAAAAGACTGAAATATCTTCAAATCAAAGAGAATTTTAAGGCAGGAATATCGAGACAAGGCCGGGCTGGCGCAGGCAAAACTTGGATACGATGACTTAGGGTAGCGGACAATTTGATTTAAACTTCAGTTCTGATGGCATAAAGATTAAGGACTTAGTTTATAGAGGGATGCCGTAGCAGGCGAGGGGCCCATGTCGCCTCATCGGCTGCTCATTGGTAAGACAGGAGGCGGAATACCACCCCACACTCATGTACACAGCCGACATGGACTAGCCACCACACACCGTGACTCGGGTAGGGGATAACACGCCGGAGCCAACGGCTCCAACGCTACGAACAACTCGGGAAGCCGAGAGCAACAAAGAGACATATGATTCATGCAAGGCTGAGCATCAAAAATATGTAAACTATCAAGGCCCGACACAAGAAACAAATTGCAAATCCCGCCCTAGACACCAACGAAAAAGTAAATGTTGCGATGACTGCATAATTAAAACAAAGGTGATGAACAGGTTAAACGTTTAACAGTAATGACCAAACGTAATAATCAATTTCATTAAGCAGCCAATTGTTAAGAAGGCATCCCCCCCCCCCAAAAAAATAAATTTACTTAAATACTTCAGAACTAGCAAAAACTGCTTGAGCGCTAATACCTAAGCACGAGGTCACTGTAGTTATAAAATATACAAAAGTAAACAACAAGGGAAGTGCTGGACCTCGCCAGGACCCTTCAACTTGAGAATAGAAAACGAGCCAACATTCATCGGACCGCTGGCGTTTGCTTATCATGACCACACTCGAAGTTACAGGGTGTTTCAAAAATGACCGGTATATTTGAAATGGCAATACAAACTAAACGAGCAGCGATAGAAATACACCGTTTGTTGCAATATGCTTGGGACAACAGTACATTTTCAGGCAGACAAACTTTCGAAATTACAGTAGTTACAATTGTCAACAACAGATGGCGCTGCGGTCTGGGAAACTCTATAGTACGATATGTTCCACATATTCACCATGGGTAGCAATAATATGGCGTACTCTCTGAATGAAATTACCCGAAACCTTTGACAACATGTCTGGCGGAATGGCTTCACATGCAGATGAGATGTACTGCTTCAGCTGTTCAATTGTTTCTGGATTCTGGCGGTACACCTGGTCTTTCAAGTGTCCCCACAGAAAGGAGTCACAGGGGTTCATGTCTGGCGAATAGGGAGGCCAATCCACTCCGCCTCCTGTATGTTTCGGATAGCCCAAAGCAATCACACGATCATCGAAATATTTATTCAGGAAATTAAAGACGTCGGCCGTGCGATGTGGCCAGACACCGTCTTGCATAAACCACGAGGTGTTCGCAGTGTCGTCTAAGGCAGTTTGTACCGCCACAAATTCACGAAGAATGTCCAGATAGCGTGATGCAGTAATCGTTTCGGATCTGAAAAATGGGTCAATGATTCCTTTGGAAGAAATGGCGGCCCAGACCAGTACTTTTTGAGGATGCAGGGACGATGGGACTGCAACATGGGGCTTTTCGGTTCCCCATATGCGCCAGTTCTATTTATTGACGAAGCCGTCCAGGTAAAAATAAGCTTCGTCAGTAAACCAAATGCTACCCACATGCATATCGCCGTCATCAATCCTGTGCACTATATCCTTAGCGAATGTCTCTCGTGCAGCAATGGTAGCGGCGCTGAGGGGTTGCCGCGTTTGAATTTTGTATGGATAGAGGTGTAAACTCTGGCGCATGAGACGATATGTGGACGTTGGCGTCATTTGGACCGTAGCTACAACACGGCGAACGGAAACTCGAGGCCGCTGTTGGATCACCTGCTGCACTAGCTGCGCGTTGCCCTCTGTGGTTGCCGTACGCGGTTGCCCTACGTTTCCAGCACGTTCATCCGTCACGTTCCCAGTCCGTTGAAATTTTTCAAACAGATACTTTATTGTATCGCTTTTCGGTCCTTTGGTTACATTAAACCTCCGTTGAAAACTTGGTCTTGTTGCAACAACACTGTGTTCTAGGCGGTGGAATTCCAACACCAGAAAAATCCTCTGTTCTAAGGAATAAACCATGTTGTCCACAGCGCACTTGCACGTTGTGAACAGCACACGCTTACAGCAGAAAGACGACGTACAGAATGGCGCACCCACAGACTGAGTTGTCTTCTATATCTTTCACATCACTTGCAGCGCCATCTATTGTTGAGAATTGTAACTACTGTAATTTCGAAAGTTTGTCCGCCTGAAAATGTACTGTTGTCCCAAGCATATTGCAACAAACGGTGTATTTCTATCGCTGCTCGTTTAGTTTTTATTGCCGTTTCAAATATACCGGTCATTTTTGAAACACCCTGTACAATTCACGCACAAGTCGGGTAGGCGAAAACTTGCCGCCTTAAAGGTCAGTCTCGATATTCGATCTCAGGTGGAAACACAAGCGGCCAAAGACACTGCTAGCTAGGGCATAGCCACCTGTGGTAAACTAACATACGCAAACAGCGACAAACGTCGGTAAGCCCCTGCACATCAGCAACACTGACTGGCAACTACCAGCTGCTACTAGAGCCGACCAACGGGCAACAGCAGGGACACCGACGAGTTCGCCCACAGGCGCACAAACAAGCTGCCAACGTTCCCTCACACTGTGTCTCCGGTATATGACCTATCGGACACAAGATCGATAACAAACCTAACTGTTGCAGGTTGCTGACGCTGAACGAGGACTCCGCACCAGCACCCAGCGCCAGCCGCCGAGCAGCACAAGGCACAACGCCAAGGTATCGACAAGCATGATATCCACTACTAACAAAGCCTATCCTTGCACAACCTATCGCAGGCAGCAAGACAACCGCTACTGCTCTTACAACCCGACCTAACTATCGCAGAGGTTTTTTTCCCTTGGCTCTTGCTCTGGCACTTTTTTTCCTCTGCCCTTAAAAACCGCTACCCTTCGTCAGATTTCGATCAATCTATCTCCAGATGAGCGCGTATTAATAGTTAATCCTAACCAGACGTACGCAAACATCGCAGTACTCACATCCTGCGACACCTCACTTTAGTGAATACTAACCCTTATGCAGAGATGGCAGTAGACCTTTTGTGTTGGCCATCATGCCGGTGTGGGCGTGGAGGGGCTCCAACTCTTAAAAAAAATCGACCTCAGTGGTCACTAATACCTGCGATGCCCTAGAACATACTACAGCCAAATTGATTTCACGTCCAAGCAATAATGACAAAGATCACCTAAATGCTGAACAAATTCCAATAATACGGAAAACATAGTTTAAATACATTCAAATATATCATCCATAAAAGGAGTTAATACAGGGAAGGGGGCGAATTTAGTAGCTTGAGTGGGGAGTGACGGAGAACAGTGGGAAACCATCCTAACGGGAGCAAGTCCAGCACCGGAGCACACGTGTCAAAATCCATAAACAGCAGTACCTTACACAAAAATAAGGTAGGGCGGGCGCTTAACAGAGAAAATCAACGTGATCACGACGCTCACGTCAGGGGACAGTCACTCCCAAATCCAGATAGTAAATCGGGCGCAACAGCGCAGAGCCCAAAATACCACACAAACACAGCCCTGTACAAGTATCCTCCCACCTGGACGAGCAACCGCCGATCAGGCCCCGTAATGGCACGTTCACCATTCGTCACACGTTCTTCTCTCTCACTGCCCCACTGTCCGCCAACAAGCCGTTTCCAACTTCATCTAACCAAATAGTCAAGTACAAGAAGACCAAAGCGCCACCCGGTGGCGTGCCTGCAAAATGGATTGCGCTAGTTAGCAAAGATACAACAGGTGGGAAAACAGCCGATACGGCTCATACATCATTGATACTGTGTATCAGGGATTCAGCAGTTTGTTGACAGGTTTGTGGAGATATGTGGTATTAAATGTCTTCGCACAGACCAAGTAATTCGCGTAAATAACGGGTCACTGATTTGCGTACGCGTTGATGGCTCCCCATAGCAACCAAGATGGGTTCCATAGGACTTGCAGCAGGTAAACTTGGTCGCCGAGACATCAACGTGAGTTCGCTATAATGCTCCTCAAATCACTTTAGCACGATTCTGACCTCGAGACATGGATAGTTATACTCCGGAAAGTTGACATCGCCACCAGGGAAGACATCGAGAATGAAGGGGTGCAGGTAATTCGCACTTGTCAGCGTATGTTCCATTACTACCACAGCTCCCATGCAAGCGCAGGGCAAAGACTTCCATAGCATAGTATTGTTCCCACCAGCTTGCATCGGTGACGACGTTTGTGGAGACCACCATCGACTTAGTATAGAGAAATGTGATTCACCCGAAGGGCCGACACCCTTCCATTGATCGACGATCGAATACCGTTGGTCCCTTGTCCACTCCATCGTAAGTGACGATGTCGTTGGGCCAAGATGTGAACATGTAGGGATGGCCTGCTGTTCGATATCCATGTTCATCAAAGTACAATGAACCGTGTGCTCCAAAACACTTATGCGGGCACCAGCATTGCGCTCTTCCGGCACAGACGCCATAGATCACCATCTACTCTACTTTGCAGAGCAGACAAGCCTCCGAACCCCACGTTCTGTGAACAGTCCGGAATATCCACCCATTTAGCGACTAGTGGTAGTTTCACTGCCCTACCTCTTTCCATAGATGCTCACGACAGTAACACGTGAACATTCGACCAACTTCACCGTTTTCGAGATAATCGTTCACTGGCTCTGAGTAATAATAATCTACCATTTGTCGAAGTTCCCCCCTTGCAGCCCATATCTTCGCTAGAGTGTGTCTGCTCAGCTTATGTAATTTTGTTACCACGTCACCTGCCCGCAGAGCCTCAAGGCGGCATTCAGCGTCGCAGTGGGGACTGGTCATAATGTTTTGGATCAGTGTAAGTTCTTATCTGCCGTTCACGAAGAATATGCAGGGTGACAATTATTGAACTATAGCGTGCAACTTTTTAATCTGTTTCCCTCAGTACATCTGATTTATTTGGGCTACATTCAATTACGTTTGTTTTATTTTTGTTGATATTCATTTTAAAATCATTCCGTTTGTTGATATCAATCTTAAAATCAATTCGTTTTAACTGATTGTGTCATCTTGAACATAATTGCAATGTCATCAGCGAACCTTAAACATTTCATTTCTTCTCCTAGAACATTTAATTCCATTTCCCAGCAAGTCTTTGTTTTCCTTCACTGTTTGCTCAATGTACAGAATGAATAACCTTGTCTCATTCTGTTCTCAGTCACTGCTTCCCTTTAAAACCCTTCCACTCTTACTGATCACACAGAAGCCCAATACTTAATCCTTTTAAAATACACACATCAAAAAAAGTTTTGCATCAACTAAATTTCGAGAGTTACGGAACCTGTACAGAAAATTGGAATAGAGATCAACATTAACATCATTTCCGCCCTTTTTATTTCTCATGGAAACCATACACACTGAATGTTGTCCCACCATACAGAGAGACCTTCAGAGGTGGTGGTCCAGATTGCTGTACACACCGTTACCTCTAATACCCAGCAGCACATCCTCTTGCATTGATGTGTGCCTGTATTCGTCGTGGGATACTATCCACGAGCTCATTGGGGCACTGATGGTTCATATTGTCCCACCCCTCAATGACGATTCGGCGTAGATTCCTCAGAGTGGTTGGTGAGTGACATCGATAAACAGCCCTTTTCAATCTATCCAGGCATGTTCGATAGGGTTCATGTCTGGAGCACATGCTGGCAATTCTAATCGAGCGATGTCGTTATCCTGAACGAAGTCATTCACAGGATGTGCACGATGGGGGCGAATGCCTCGCCAATATGCTGCCTGTATGGCTGCACTATCGGTCGGAGGATGGCATTCACGTATCGTACAGCCATTATGACGCCTTCCATGACCACCAGCTACGTACGTCGGCCCCACATAATGCCACCCCAAAATAGCACGGAACCTCCACCTTGGTGCACTCGGTGGACAGTGTGCCTAAGGCGTTCAGCCTGACCGGGTTGCCTCCAAACACGTCTCCAACGATTGTCTGGTTGAAAACATATCCATCAATTATTGGTGAAGAGAACGTAATGCCAATCCTGAGCGGTCCATTCGGCATGTTTTATGGTGTGGTGATTGCAAAGATGGACCTCGCCATGGGCGTCGGGAGTGAGGTTGCAGCCTATTGCGCACAGTTTCAGTCACAACACGACGTCCTGTGGCTATACGAAAAGCGTTATTCAACACTGTGACGTTGCTGTCAGGGTTCCTCCAAGCCATAATCCGTAGGTAGCGGTCATCCACTGCAATAGCAGCCTATGGGTGGCCTGAGGATGTCATTTAAAGTTCCCGTCTCCCTGTATCTCCTCCATGTCCGAACAACATGGCTTTGGTTCAATTCGAGATGCCTGGACACTTCCCTTGTCGAGAGCCCTTCCTGGCACAAAGTAACAATGCGGACGCGACCGAACTGCGATATTGACCCTCTAGGCTTGGCTGAACTAGAGTGAACACGAGCTGTGTACCTCCTTCCCGGTGGAATGACTGGAACTGATCGGCTGTCGGACCCCCTCCGTCTAACAGGCGCTGCTCATGCATGGTTGTTTACATCTTTGGGCGGGTTTAGTGATATCTCTGAACAGTGAAATGTGATAGAATATCCACAGTCAACGTCTGTGTTCAGGAGTTCAGGGAACTGGGGTGAGGCAAAACTCTTTTTAATGTGTGTGTCATTACCTGGCTGCACACACCCTCGTCCAGGTCACTATTACGAGTGGTAGAGCAGGTTTCTGGTAAGGGGTGACAGGGGTTAGTTCAGCCTGGTGAAGGCAGAGACAGCATTTCGTCAATGCGTCTGTGTGTTCTGTCCTGGGTAGCTATGCTGATTTCATAGACGACTAATTTCGACATGATTGCCAGTGTTTTCCAGCATCTTGTAGAGATAAACTTTCGAAGGTAGTCGCAGGGAGCAGCGCGTTTTGGAGAAGCTCCATTAGCAGGAGCAGGAAGTGAGCAATGATTGGGTGAAAGGGCTATGTGTTCAAAATAATTTCGTGGAACTCTTTCTCTGGAAACAGTCTCGTAACATATGAAAATTCATAAAGGGAATCCCATTTGATCACAACACTTAATTGACACTAATGTAGATTATAAACAAAAGTAGTAATGATTGTTTGTAAATAACTAAACAGTCTTACTATTATTTTGCTCTTGATTGGTATTTTCATCCCCTGTAGAAGTTCAAATCAAATGGCTCTGAGCACTATGGGACTTAACATCTGAGGTCATGAGCCTCCTTGAACTTAGTACTAATTAAACCTAATTAACCTAAGGACATCAAACACAGCCAAGACCGAGGCAGGATTAGTACCTGCGACCGTAGCAGTCGCGCGGTTCGGTACTAAAGCGCCTAGAACCGCTCGGCCACAGCGGCCGGCTCCCTGTAGAAGTGGGAAAGAAAATGAACTGTAAAAAGGTACATGGATCTCCAGAAGCAGCAAAGTCAACCACCCTCAGCACCAGATCTTGGAAGATCACAGGGGAGAAGGCGTGGGTCATTGGCCCACCGGCCAACGACTATTGCCTTGAACAGCAGTTGCAGAATGCCAGGCTTTGTATAGACACACAGACACCGCCTGATATTGAGTCAACTCCTGGCGGAAATGTTTACTACATTGAAATGGAAGTGCCATTGTACTCAAAAACTAGAAAGCTGGTCGCTGCCCTAGAAAGCACTGAAAGTTAGAGATAAATGTCTCAAATTTGGATAGGTGACTCGCAGTCCTGGACCTTTCAAAATGTGAGACACCTAAAAACCTTTTTGGCTCTGCAAACAACAAATGTTCATGAAACTTCATGGCAGATTAAAACTATGTGCTGGACCGAGACTCGAACTAAGGAGTCGTGTTTGGGGAGCTTATGTGGTAGAGCTCTTGCCCACGAAAGTCAAAGGTCCAATTCGAGTCTCGGTCCGGCCCACAGTTTTAACTTGCCAGGAAGTTGCATATCTGCACACACTCCGCTGCAGAGTGCAAATCTCATTCTCGAAACATCCCCTAGGCTGTGGCTAAACCATGTCTCATACCTTTTCTTCCAGGAGTGATGGTTCAGGAAGATTCGTAGGACAGCTCTGTGAAGTTTGGAAGGTAGAAGAGGAGGTACTGGTGGAAGTAAAGCTGTGAGGAGGGGGTGTGACTCGTGCTTGGGTAGCTCAATTCACCGGCACGGTAGCTTAGCGTGTTCGGTCACTGTAAAAAAAAAAAAAAAAAAAAAACTGGGTCAATGGACAAACAAACGAACTTCAACGGATGTCATGTGACGTCCGCTACGACCAAATACAACGAACAGTAATTAAAAAAAGAAAAGTTGGTAGAGCTCTTGCCCGCGAAAGGCAAAGGTCGAACTCGAGTCTCGGTCCGGCACACAGTTCTAATCTGCCAGGAAGTTTCATATCAGCGCACACTCCGCTGCAGAGTGAAAATCTCATTCTGGATACAAATGTTTACGCAATGTAATACCTGCCAGCATTGGCCACGTAAATAAATTGTAGGGTAGAAAGCGATACCGGATGGCACATGACAGTCAAAGAAAGAGAGAGAGTGATATGAGTTTTTTCAGCAGGGGATGGTAGGGCACAAGGTATTCTAAAGGAAGGAGTCTTGTGTTTTTTAAGAAGCAGCCTGATTGATAAGCGCTTTGAAGATCCGGAGCTGAGGCAATCAAAAGTCAATGAGCGAAGCAGGATTATTTAACACTTGGCCAGAAATCAGACTTTGACTTCATTTCCAACCTTCATGACGATCTTATCTTTGGGAGCCATCGCCGCCTGACTTCCACAATGAGAGCTGATGCTGGCTCCAAAGCCACCTGTGATGATGCACTGGGGACTTAGAAAATTTTCTGACTAATCTGAACTTAGCAGCTGACGACTTCACTGGTTCCATCAATGATTGATTCGGCAAACACTTCAGCTGCTCCTGCAGTACTGTGGTGAAATCGAACAGCAACCATGAGATGATGTGTAGGGCCATTAAAGCCATTTTTAAGTAACCCTATTACTTCAGGCTTCACTCTGAAGACTTGCATTTTAGTGCCATGGATAGATGATTTCAACTCCAATCACAGCCGTGATGTCTCTCCTTCTGTAGCACTATCCAGTCCTTGACAACATTACGAGAGTCACTAGGTACTTAATAATTAATATAATTTCACGATTATTAGTATTTTTCATCCTGACCCTATGTGTCGGACATGTCAACGCTTTTATTAGATTAACATTTCCACAACTTACGATTTGTTTGTGTATGGTTTTGTTGTAAGAGGAGTCATGTTTAACGACACTTTTTTGGAATAAATCAAAGTAAATATAATTTGTGTCTCATTTAATAGTCATAATTTTGCCCATTCATTATTTTATTGGATATCCTTGCCTATCTAATCGGCGCTACCTAGGACTCAACTCCTTAACCTGGAGCGTCAACCAACAATTTTTACGAAAAGAAAAACGACACCAGCACGAGAAATGTGAGCAGTTCGCCGAACGCCTGTCCCTGGTGTAGGAGGGAAGCTGTGTGCCCTCTGAACCGGAGATTGTATTTTAAAATGTTTATGCTTTCGTAAGTCTGGTATTAGTAATTCTTCGTCACATTACTTTTCTATTATGGAAATTCTTCAGTCATTACTCTTTGCGCCTCTGCACACGGATGTGTGCTTTGGCCACGATGCTTTTTTGGTTTATAAGGAAGGCTTGCAGTTTTGTGGGCGTTCAGGTGGTCGTTAGGTCGTGGAGCCATTAGGTACTTGGAAGGATTCGTTTGGAAAAGTGATAGATCTGACGAAGTGTAATTCAAAGAGATCCACCATTCTGGCCACAGACGAGTCAGTCATAACCGGAATACCACCTTATCATTTTGAGCCAATGGATAGATCTGGATGCGATATGGATGGGCGTGGGGCCATTGCCGGATTTGTAAACCTTGGAGCCGCTACTTATCATTCAGGTTACTCATCAGCTGGCATTCCATTCCTCCCACAGTGGAAATATCCCTGGCAGTACCGGGAACTGAACTAGAGTCTTCGCGCTTGGTATCAGCCACCCAGACCACTCAGCTACCGAGGCGGACCAAGATGTAATTGTAGCCTATAAATTCAGTTTGTGTCTATAAAAATTTTAGTGTCGTGTTTTTGTCTGGTCTCTTCTCGCTGCCTTGTTTTGTTGAGGAGATTATCGAAGGAAGTTTCTAGAAGCTAGCTTGAGGAAATAAGCCGGGTGGTTATAATATAGTGCAGCTACTCACGATGTAGGTTTCCCCGACGGGCTCGTACGTCTCATACACTCATATCTCACGGATAGTAGCTTCAACACCGACGTGCAGGGTAAACAATCAACACGACATGGTATACAGGTTGGAGCACCCCAAGGAAGCATCCTAGGGCCCATACAGTTTAACCTCTACATTAATGACCTTCCAGCTACACGCAACACGATGGTGGCAATCTACGCGGATGACACCGCCATCCTCGCGCAAGATTGGAAACCGTCTAACATTCACTCACGACTACAGACTGCACTCAGAGCAGCAGAGCCTTGGTTGGTGAAATGGCGTGTTAGAGTAAACGTCGACAAGTGCGAAGCCGTTCTGTCCACTAGAAGACCGAAACTACTGTGCAAACATCAGCACTGCAACCCAATAATACTGCATGCACGCCAGATACGTTTCTGTGAGAAGGTCAGATACCTCGGTGTCTGGCTGGACCGGAAACTACTCTGGGCCGGCCGTGGTGGTCTCGCGGTTCTAGGCGCGCAGTCCGGAACCGTGCGACTGCTACGGTCGCAGGTTCGAATCCTGCCTCGGGCATGGATATGTGTGATGTCCTTAGGTTAGTTAGGTTTAAGTTGTTCTAAGTTCTAGGGGACTATTGACCACAGCAGTTGAGTCCCATAGTGCTCAGAGCCATTTTTTGAACTACTCTGGGGGGACAACATTCAACACATCACCAACAAAGCAAACGCGTGGCTCAAACGACTCTATCCTATGCTTAACAGGCGTAGCACACTAAATAGGAGGGTATCCAGGTCCATGAACACCATGATTATTAGACCTCTGATGACATACGCTGCTCCCATCTGGGTATGCGCTGTGCTCACACGCCTGCGCCGTGTGCAACTTATACAGAACAAAGTACTTAGAATCATAAGCGATGCTCCGCGTTACACACGCATCGCGGACCTTCACCGGGACTATCGGCTAGATACCCTCTTGCAGGTATTCCTAAAACTCTCCACAAAACTGTACGGGAACATTAGACACTCGCATAACCCGTTTATTCTTTGTCTGGGGAACTACGACCACAAACATAGATGGAAACATAGACCAAAGACACTATTAGCAAGGAACTAAACATCTATGGTCCATAGCACGCTAACACAACAGTACTGGCGAGCCTCTGCAACACAGCTGCTACTGGCAACTCCAGATGGTCGACCCAGCGAAGAACAGGCAACCGCAGGGAAACCGTACTGTACACAACACGAAAACCAGTCACCCCCCCCCCCCCCCCTCCCTACACTGTGAGCTGATCTACGGCCGATCGCCCACTAATCTATGATGACCTCAGACTGTTACGGGGTCGAAGGCGCTGCAGCAGACCCAGGAGAACTCACAGAAGTCCAGTTACAACGCCCGGACTGACCCATCTACAACAAGCACCCGCAGAGACAAAGTTAACGATGCACGATACCTCGCACTGACATAACCTCACGTTGCATGCACTTTCGCATCTAGCAAGCCGCTACTGCCCTTACTACCCGTCCTACTGTCGCAGAGGTTTTTTTCATTTGGCGCTTGCCTTGTCACTTTATTTCCCCTCTGCTCTTACAAACCCTACCCTTCTATCGCTTTCGTCCATTCTGTGTCTCCTGATGGACCATGTCAATGAGTAATCCTACCCAGACGCATGGACAACATCACAGTCCGCATCCTTTGACTCCTGATTCGAAAACTAACAGTAGAACTTTTGGTGTGGTCACCACGTCGGTGTGGGCATGGAGGGGTCCCATAATTTAAAAAAAATCACGGAGTCCATTGTAGGCTATGGTCACCGCATCGCAGCGAAGCTTGGTAAGTATGCTAATGCGTTAATGAGGAACCGATTATATTGGAAAAAATTAGTTACAGTATTGGGCACCAGGTGAAAATCTTGCGCTGTACACTGTGTGACATCCACACTGTCATTTGACAGGCCGCAACGTGAGTGAACTGTGTGGCAATCGAGAAGAGAGACCGTGCGCTATTAGTGACATAGTTTTATGTGAAAGGAAGCAGTTATAGGGCTGCACTGATAGAGTATCGCCGACAAAGGTCTGAGGGGAGGCCCGATGTCATTAAATGGTTTAAAGATGATAATGAAATTCTAAAACATGGATGAGCTTGGTGTGGCGCCTGAAAGAGGAAGGCGTCCTGTCCCAGCAGCAGTTAACGACGAGTCTGCTCTTGCTGTAACTGACCACGCAGCAGGTGCCGTGCCTAGTGCTAGTACCCATGCAGCGTCACGAGAGTTGTGTGTCCCATGGTCAGCTGCAGTAACTGAAACCTCATGATTCGCAGCAAAGCCATCAACTTGCTATTCGGTTTCTGGCACTGATCGAAGTTGATGACATGTACCCGTGCAATAGTCCACGGAGTGACGAGGCACATTTTACACTACAGGTTGCTGTGAATACGCAGAACTGCCCGAGTTTGGGAGGACCGTTAGAGCCCGTGCTGTGAACGAAGAACCACTACACTCGCTGGGTGTTGTGAATTTACAAGCACACTTATTCACCGTCCGCTCTTCTTTGAGGAGAACCTGTCAGGTGTACTGTGACGTCTGCACATATCGAGACGTCTTTGTACAGCATATGATTCCTGCTTTGGAAGAGCGCAACTTTGTGGAAACCTCTGTTTTTACGCAAGATGGGGTAACACCTCATGTCGGTTGCCCAGTGAAAGATCCGCTCAGTGTATCCTTCCACACACGTGGTACCTCCAGGTTTTCCGGATTCAAGGTCTGCAAGGTCACCTGATCTGTGTCCAAGTGACTTTTGGCTGTGAGAGTATCGAAAATAGTTTGGTCTGTACCTCGTCTGAGGGCCAGCAGACAGGAACGCGTTGCTCAGATTGCACCAGAAATGCTGCGAGCAACTGTTCAGCGCGTTGTTTTACGAGTGGTGCATCTCGTCGACGTCTCCTGTGCCCATATTGAACAAATCGTTTAAGCGGTTGTGAATAATATAATAAACATTATGCTTTTCTCACTTGTTTCATCTTTTCTTCACATGTCCCGTTCGTAATCCATTAATGTGGAAATATTTCCCTACATCTTGCCGGCCGCGGTGGTCTCGCGGTTCTAGGCGCGCAGTCCGGAACCGTGCGACTGCTACGGTCGCAGGTTCGAATCCTGCCTAGGGCATGGATGTGTGTGATTTCCTTAGGTTAGTTAGGTTTAAGTAGTTCTAAGTTCTAGGGGACTAATGACCACAGCAGTTGAGTCCCATAGTTCTCAGAGCCGTTTTTGAACCCTACATCTTTTTCGTATTCACAGCGCCAAATTTGCACATCGTGGGCATTGTTGAAACTATTTTTTCTATCGTAAAACGGTTCCACATTAACCATTAGCATATCTACCGAGTTTCGTAGCCGTACGATGATTACAGCACACATTTGACTTCTGTGAGTAGCTGCACTTTATTTCGTCATTCTCAATGGAGAGAAGTCTTCCGAAATAAGAGTGATTTCAGGTGTGCTGCAGGGGAGTGTCGTAGGACCGTTACTATTCACAATATAAATAAATGACCTTGTGGATGACATCAGAAGTTCACTGAGGCTTTTTGCGGACGATGATGTAGTATAAGGAGAGGTTGTAACAATGGAAAATTGTTCTGAAATGCAGGAGGATCTGCAACGAACTGACGCATGGTGCAGGGAATAGCAATTCAATCTCAATGTAGACAAGTGTAATGTGCTGCGAATACATAGAAAGAAAGATCCCATATCGTTTAGCTACAATATAGCAGGTCAGCAACTGGAAGCAGTTAATTCCATAAATTATCTGGGAGTAGGCATTATGAGTGATTTAAAATGGAATGATCATATAAAGTTGATCGTCGGTAAAGCAGATGCCAGACTGAGATTCATTGGAAGAATCCTAAGGAAATGCAATCCGAAAACAAAGGAGGTAGGTTACAGTACACTTGTTCGCCCACTGCTTGAATATTGCTCACCAGTGTGGGATCCGTACCAGATAGGGTTGATACAAGAGATAAAGTAGATCCAACGGAGAGCAGCGCGCTTCGTTACAGGATCATTCAGTAATCGCGAAAGCGCTACGGAGATGATAGATAAACTCCAGTGGAAGACGCTGCAGGAGAGACGCTCAGTAGCTCGGTACGAGCTTATGTTGAAGTTTCGAGAACATACCTTCCCTGAGGAGTCAAGCAGTATATTGCTCCCTCCTACGTATATCTCGCGAAGAGACCATGAGGATAAAATCAGAGAGACTAGAGCCCATACAGAGGCATACCGACAATCTTTCTTTCCACGAACAGTACGAGACTGGAATAGAAGGGAGAACCGATAGAGGTACTCAAGGTAACCTCCGCCACACGCCATCAGGTGGCTTGCCGAGTATGGATGTAGATGTAGATTATAACCAACCCGTACGGACTATTAGCGGTGACGTTTTGGAATCAAGTGGTCGTATTTGGAATATTCCTTAAAGGGATTGGATGGTTACACGGTTTGTAATTACTAGCTTTAGAGTAGCAAGGACCTTAACTGTGTCTCGCAGACCAAATAGAAGATGGCGACTTTTATTTATTCTGATTTCACACATGTGGCAGCGAAGAGTATTAATCCGGGTCCGCCAATAAACGTTTCCAAGTGAACCTGCGGAGAAGTAAGTGACAGAAGTTACGTGGCTCGCCGAACAACGCTAATGGCGTCCTCACACGGGACGACACAGCTAACGTTGACGTGGAAGCGGACGGGACATCCGACCTCACAAGACACAGCGCCCTCGGCACACGAGACGATCTGGTCAACGTAAATCGATTTCCCAGCACTCTCCAGCGGCTGTCCTCGGCTTTGTTTGGCTCGAAAACGACACAGTTTCTCTACGAAAATCGATGCTCCTGAAGTAGTTAACTCTGTTACCGATTCTCGAAGGAGAGCGGAGAAAATGGCGAAGACGCCTCTACTTGAACAGCTATTTGTTGGTAGAGGAGCACTACACAATGCTATCCAACGATCTGAGATACGTTATAGTGGAAGTTATTTGTTAACTCCTTAGAATTTTCGTCTTAAATTGGATATAGTTCGGTATAGTGTGTAATATAAATCTGTGAATCCACAATATTCATAATTCAAAAATGGCACAAATGCCTCTAAAGACTATCGGACTTAATATCTGAGGTCATCAGTCCCTAGACTTAGAACTACTTAAACCTAACTAACCTAAGGACATCACACACATCCATGTCCGAGGCAGGATTCGAACCTGCGACCGTAGTAGCAGCGCGGTTCCGGACTGAAGCGCCTATAACCGCTCGGGCACTATACATATTCTCGGTGTGCTTTGACTACCAACACTCTGAAATAACATGCATCACCACATAGGTACTAAGATCACAATTCGTTCCGTAATTTCATTCGAATGGAAAAGGATATTATTTCGAAGCTGCTCATCACCACTGAGAAAGATATTTGCCGCAGAGATATAAACATGGGCCAGTATATAAAACCCAGAGAAATTCTCATAATAATAAAAACTTCCAGTGCGTAACTTGTGTTTACTTTCAGACACAGAATGGGAATCACGCTAAGATTTCTGGCAACTGGGGCAACAATGCAGTCCAGTCATTGGTCTTTGCAACAAGAAATACAGTAGATGCATTGTTTATAATAAATAACGTCGACGTTTGAGGTAATACTTCTATTAAATGAATAAGAAGGAATCTTTTAGAAATCCATAACTCATGACGTGCAATCAGATCATTAGGGCACTCAGGTGGCACATTAATACCCTGACGGTTCTCACTCCGTATCCCGAAGGCACGATTTGGATGTTACTAATACTGCCATCATTATGACGGAAAGGTCTCACACCAAGATGCCCCTCAACGAATTTCTCGTAAGTGTCACTCGAAATAAATTTGATAAATAACGAGTACTGCACAAAGTCCAACTGGAACGTGTCCACTATATCTTCAGGCAATTTCAAATCCTCAAAGGTACACTCATGAATTCCAAACGCCGTCGGTCGTAAGGCAGCGCGATCGAAAACACACTGAACGCTGTTCGCTCCGTTAATTGTCGACATCTTAGTTACAACAGTTATACAGAAACAAACGTTAACAGCGCTCGCACACGCTGCTCAGCTCTCCACCTCAGCACTGCTCGCGACGTAAACACTGGCCCGCGGTTCCGCCCGTCACCGCGCGATGTCCTCTGGCCGAGTGCCGGAACACGACTGTGGTCTGAGCCACCGAGGCCACAGAGGATAACGCGCCTCCAGAGACTTATCCCTTGCACGCTCCGCGTGAGACCCACATTTTCAACATGTCCACACCGTTCGTAGTGAGCCTAATAGATGCTTGCCCATCACACTCATTACTCGTGGCAGATGAATCTACCAAGTCCCGTACGAGTTCGGGCATAGTGTGTGCGTTCGCAGAAACAGGTCAATGGCCGGGAAGCCACATTGTAACTACAGGGTGTTTCAAAAATGACCGGTATATTTGAAACGGCAATACAAACTAAACGAGCAGCGATAGAAATACACCGTTTGTTGCAATATGCTTGGGACAACAGTACATTTTCAGGAATATAAACTTTCGAAATTACAGTAGTTACAATTGTCAACAACAGATGGCGCTGCGGTCTGGGAAACTCTATAGTACGATATTTGCCACATATCCACCATGGGTAGCAATAATGTGGCGTACTTTCTGAATGAAATTACCCGAAACCTTTGACAACGTGTCTGGCGGAATGGCTTCACATGCAGATGAGATGTACTGCTTCAGCTGTTCAATTGTTTCTGGATTCTGGCGGTACACCTGGTCTTTCAAGTGTCCCCACACAAAGAAGTCACAGGGGTTCATGTCTGGCGAATAGGCAGGCCAATCCTGTATGTTTCGGATAGCCCAAAGCAATCACATGATCATCGAAATATTCATTCAGGAAATTAAAGACGTCGGCCGTGCGATGTGGCCGGGCACCATCTTGCATAAACCTCGAGGTGTTCGCAGTGTCGTCTAAGGTAGATTGTACCGCCAAGAATGTCCAGATAGCGTGATGCAGTAATCGTTTCGGATCTGAAAAATGGGCCAATGATTCCTTTGGAAGAAATGGCGGCCCAGACGAGTACTTTTTGAGGACGCAGGGACGATGGGACTGCAACATGGGGCTTTTCGGTTCCCCATATGCGCCAGTTCTGTTTATTGACGAAGCCGTCCAGGTAAAAATAAGCTTTGGCAGTAAACCAAATGCTGCCCACATGCATATCGCCGTCATCAACCCTGTGCACTATATCGTTAGCGAATTTCTCTCGTGCAGCAATGGTAGCAGCGCTGAGGGGTTGCTGCGTTTGAATTTTGTATGGATAGAGGTGTAAACTCTGGCGCATGAGACGATATGTGGACGTTGGCGTCATTTGGACCGCAGCTGCAACACGGCGAACGGAAATTCGAGGCCGCTGTTGGATCACCTGCTGCACTAGCTGCGCGTTGCCCTCTGTGGTTGCCGTACGCGGTCGCCCTACTTTTCCAGCACGTTCCCAGTCCGTTGAAATTTTTCAAACAGATCCTTTATTGTATCGCTTTTCGGTCCTTTGGTTACATTAAACCTCCGTTGAAAACTTCGTCTTGTTGCAACAACACTGTGTTTTAGGCGGTGGAATTCCAACACCAGAAAAATACTCTGTTCTAAGGAATAAACCATGTTGTCCACAGCACACTTGCACGTTGTGAACAGCACACGCTTACAGCAGAAAGACGACGGACAGAATGGCGCACCCACAGACTGCGTTGTCTTCTATATCTTTCACATCACTTGCAGCGCCATCTGATGTGGAAAATTGTAACTAGTGTAATTTCGAAAGTTTGTCCGCCTAAAAATGTACTGTTGTCTCAAGCATATTGCAACAAACGGTGTATTTCTATCGCTGCTCGTTTAGTTTTTATTGCCGTTTCAAATATACCGGTCATCTTTGAAACACCCTGTATGTATGACGGTAGTATCTGTTCCCGAAAGAACAGTTACCGTTGATGACCATGCAGCTTTGCTAGAATGAAATGATAATTAAATGGACACCCTAGCTGCAATCAGGCGTTGATATACTTCATTGGGGGCATGTTGAAAGCAGGAGATCCCGGGTTCGAGTCCCGGTCGGGGCACACATTTTCAACATGTCCCCAATGAAGTATATCAACGCCTGATTGCAGCTAGGGTGTCCATGATCTGATTGCACGTTCTCTGTCACTGTACGGCGCTGTTTTGTCAGTTACAAATGAAAAATGGTCGAGTGCATATCGCTACCAAGTTAACAGCGGGGTGCGAAGTGTACGTGTCGACTTAAAAAAGCATATACCTTCTTATGTTGCCATTGGCGGCTGTCGTGCACAGGTAACTTACATTGGACAACCCCCTACCTGTTCGACCTGCCATTCAACAGAACATCTGCGGATGAACTGTACACGTCGACGTCCATTTCAACTTCCACGGGACCGTCCTTCAGACGGTAGTGAAAAGCTTGTTTCACTATTGAGTGAGGTAGTCGCGGGGACTGTACCACCACCCCGGCAGCCGGAACATGTTATCGAGGCGGAGATGCCAGTTCAGGTGGAATGCAGTGCCAAAGACATTCGCGGTAGGACGGACGTCGATTCGGCACCGTCATCCTCACCGGGGCAGTTACCGCTGGATACCAACGATGCGCCAGCCACCTCTGAAACTAAGCCGTGTGAGATACAGGAGCGGGTGCAGATCAGTTTGCCTGAACCACCCCTATCGGTAGAGGCTGCAGCAGACACGAAGAAAGGCCGCCGAAGGAGAAGCAAACGGAATAGCAGCAAAGAGGAAAAGTCGGATGATTTGAGACCCGTACACATGTCAGAAAGTGGCAGCGAGACTGAACCTCAATCTTCTTGCTCCGTGCGCTGCGAGGACACCGCGAAGCAAGAACGCATTCGTGAACAAACTAAACACCTGAAGGCACTTCTGAGCGCTGAGAGGGATCAGAGCACCGTAACTGCTAAGAGGAAGAGCGAGCAGAGCAGCGAGCAGCTGCAGCAGCGCTTCCGCAGGAACTCGCTGACGTCAGTCGCAGCCCCGCGTGGTGGCCAGGCGGATGCGACCACGTTGACAGACTCAGCCGGCGGAGGCGGGCAGGGCGGCGCGCGCACCGCGCAGCACCCCGACAGCAATGAGCCGTCGTGGCAGCAGAACGAGGAGATGCAGCAGTAGCTGGTCTCGCGCATGACCATCGCGCTGCGACCTTCCCCTCCCTGACCCGTTATTGGTTTCGACATTTCGTTTCGTACTCCAAACGTTACCAACGAGTTTGGTTCAAAGCCGGCGAGAAGGACGATCCAAACCTCAGAGCTCATTGTCCTCTGAACCATCATGTGTGACAGCCAAACCTACAACATTACCACACTTAATGTCAATAGAATTCAAAGTGCGGTGAAACTCCGTTCGCTAACTGATTTCTTGTATGGTGCCAGCGTTGACATTGCCCACATACAAGAGGCAGTCACAGCCTTAGAAGTGCCCGGTTACGTTCTTATTGATAACATAAATCTGCAGGATGCTGTAGGCACTGCCATCCTTCTGCGCGACGGTATACCCTTTACGGATGTGCAGTGGCTGCCCAGTGGTCGTGGCATTTCTCTTCGAGTGAATGGTGTGCAGAGTGTTAACGTGTACGCCCCCTCAGGTAGCACTCATAAGAGAGATCGTTCAAAATTTTATAAAAACGAGGTTCCCATTCTTCTTAGCGCTTATCGTGAACATCTCATCCTTGGTGGTGACTTCAATTGTGTGCTTAACGACAGAGACCAAACTCCTAACACGAACAGATGTATCGAACTTGAACATTTAATTCATGGCATGCGTCTTCACGATGCATGGGAACAACTGCACGGTGAACGGGTAGCGTACACCTTCGTAACCAGTCATTCTGCCACTCGGCTGGATAGGATCTATGTGTCTGATGCCCTCCAGCAGCAACACACTGTGAACTGTGACATAGCTCCTGTCAACATCTCCGACCATTGTGCATATCAGTGTTACCTTAACCTACAACGCCAGCAAATGTACCGCGGGAAGGGCTACTGGAAATTGAATGTCAGGCTTCTGCAGGATGCTCAACTTGAAGAGGAGGTGAACATAACGTGGCAACAGCTCCAGCGGTACCGACGTCGTTACGCTAGCGTTCTACAGTGGTGGATTCAGTGTGCTAAGCCCAAATTACGCCTCACCCTCATGAGCTACGCCCGACAAAAAAGCTTTTGGCAGAAACAGACTATTGAATTTTATTATCGCTGTTTGAGAGAACTGTAAAGTCGCACTAACAATCCTTCTCGAGACATCGACGTAAAGATTAAACGATATAAAGCGAAAATCACGGCGATACAACGCCAACGAATGCAAGGCATCATCGTGCGAGTCCACCCCAAGGACGTTGCCGCAGAAAAAAGGGCCTCTCTGTACCACATCCTGAAAACAACGAAACGGCGTAAAGCCATGTTGATTGAAGCCGTCGTTGATGGCGCTGAGAATGCCATCACGAAGCAACGTGACATCATCTCGCACGTCTACGACTATTATAGTCAACTTTACAAGAAGCAATCCGTTGATGGACACTCGTGCGACGATTTTCTTAGGACCTTGAGCTGTAGCTTGTCACAACAGGATAATGCAAAGCTGGAATCTGTTTTCACAGAGGACGAAATCCGACTGGCGGTCCACGGTGCAAAGAAAGGGAAATCACCGGGACCCGATGGTCTCAGCGCTGAGTTTTACCAGCGATACTGGAACCTCCTCAGTCCGACACTACTCGAGATAGCGAATGAACTCTGGCACCTGGAAGTCATACCCAAGGCATTTACGGAAGGTATCATCCTGCCCTTACCGAAAAAAAGGGAACAGCAGGAAGGTCGCAAACATGCGACCCATCACACTCCTGAATGCTGATTTCAAAATCATCACCAGATCGATTAAGCTAAGGATGCAAACCGTTATATACAAGGTTTTAGGCAGTTACCAGTACAGTGCAGTGTAAGGCCGAAGTGTAATCTCAGCTGCCTGCGATTTGAGGGACATCATCTGTTCATATGCTGAAACCAAAGGACAGGGCACTCTGATCTTTCTCGATTTTGAGAAGGCTTATAACCGTATACGTCATGATTTCCTCTTTAAAAGCATGAACAAACTAGGATTTGGACCTCATCTCATAGAATTAATTTCCAAACTTACTACAAACGCCTCTTCGCGGATTCTCATTAATGGCGATTTTACAAAAGAAGTTTCCATTGAGCAGTCCATCCGCCAAGGATGTCCTCTGTCAATGATTTTGTACGCCATTGCAGTAGAGCCGCCACTGAACAACTTAGCGCATAGCGGGATCGGGCTTAGCGTCGAGTCTGTCACTATCCCATGCATTGCGCATGTTGACGATATATGCGTAACTGTGTAATCATCGCAACAACTTCTGTCAGCAGAAACTCTTCTACAAACATTCACGTTTCTTTCAGCAGCGATAGTCAATAGAACTAAAACCACAGCTTTGCAGATCGGTGGCGGTATCGGAGACATATCCCATGTTACCTGGTGCGAGGTAAAGGATTATCACACAACCCTTGGTGTTACCTTTGAGGCCAAACCAGACAAATTCCTGAAGAAGAACTGGTCACACATGCTTAATAAATTACGTGCTGCTTTGATACTTCACTCAGGCTGTGACTTGAACATACTACAGAAAGTTAAGACCATCGAGATCGCCATTACGAGCAAGATGAATTATTTGGCGCAAATTCTTCCAATCTCCGACCATCTAGCCAAGAGTATACAACAAGCTTTATGTTGGTTTCTTTTTAGGGGGCATATTTTCAAAGTTCATTTCGATACTTGAACCTTACCTTCGTCCAAAGGTGGCCTTAACCTCATTAAAGTACACAAAAAATGTGTCACCCTACTCCTAAATCGCATCAGGAAGGAGTTTCGTACCCGGAGGACCAGTATCATTAGAAACCTCATTCAGCGGTGGAAGCCTCATAGCTTCGACCCACCCGTTAATATCGCAGGCATTCCACTTTCTTACCGACATGTGCTACTGCACTACATGGAAATGAGCTACATTTGACACAACATAGGCGATAACGGAAGCCTGATGAACAGGAAGCTTTATTACCTTCTCATGACAACAAACCACAGGAATCGTCTCGAAGAAAAACATCCACATACAGATTGGAGTATAGTATGGCGGAATGTGCACAGCGACATGTTACCATCACGCGTCATAGCCGACTGGTATCTCACAGTCAACGATAAAGTAGCAACGAATGAAAAGCTACATAAAGTAGGCCTTCTCCAACGCCCAACTGTGACGCATGCGGAAGAGTCTATACGCTTATTCATAGTTTCACGTACGGACATGCAGAAGAAATTACAACATTTCTCCGTCAACGATTGTCGGTGATAGACCGTACGACGCCCAGTGGTGTAGACCTTTTAGAGATCATTCAGCCACAAAAACTGAGATATCCACGAGCAAAAAACAACGCTGCAACGTGGATCATGGGCCACACAGCATCGTTTATTATGCAGAATAGGCATGCTACTTTCCTATACTATTATTCTTACATAGAAATTGAGCACTTCAAAATAAGCCAACATTGTGACTACAGGAGGATATTTGGAAATATGCTGAAAATCATAATTAACGGTTAAATGCTTCAAATACAATATTTTGGATAGCAGAGGTTGCCAGTTACCTGTATGTATGAATCCTATTTGCCTCCTGGGACTTTAGTTCTTGTCGGAATTTTAAGATACTATTCAGATGCTCACCAATGCAGAAGGAATTTTTTCTTTCCCATTTTCGTGTTAACATTTTCCTTCTCTCGCAGAGCAGCGGAGCAAATTTCCTTCAACAACGCAAAGAAAAAAGATGGAGAGAGCGTCTGTCATGTAAGCAGGAGATCCCGGGTTCGAGTCCCGGTCGGGGCACACATTTTCACCTGTCCCCGTTGATATATATCAACACCCGTTAGCAGCTGAAGGTATTAATATAATTCTAATAAACCGATCATTGTCCGGAAATGGCTATGTTCGGCTACTTTGAGACCATTTGTAGCCATTCATGAGAACGATGTATTGTCATCGGATCACAATTATTCGCGGAAAGGAAAGATGGATACAGCGTCCGCCATGTAACCAGGACATCACGGGTTCAACTCCTGGTCGGGGAACACTTTTTCAACATGTCCCCAATAAAGTATATCCACCCTTGATTACAGGTAGGGTGTCCATTTAATTATTATTTCAGTTTGGCGATGGTTTGAAATAGTTTATACTCATACTATACAATATGGTGGCGCCTATGTTCTGTATGTAACGTCAAACGATATTCGCGTCTCACTGGCCACTTTCCTCTCCACAAGACACGGTCGATTCTTTATTTCAGGCTCGGCAGTGTAGTGGAAAGTGGAATTCCACGCTGAAAAGTCATTAGTTTCTCGTCCAAGTGCGTTTTCGCGTCCACTGAGAGAACGGCTTAATGATGTACGGATTCTGACTGCGTCCGAGATTGAGACTTCGCCGGACACCATAGAATTTCCGAGGACGGACGAAAACAACGTTTCGCCCTTGCCAGATGGCGAGACATCGCATCCTATTGCAGAGTGGAGGCTCGGCCTTTACAGCAATAGCTTAAAGTCGTCGCTGCCACTGTTGCCTGCTGCACGTGGCTTCAGTACGTTTCCGTGACAGCTCTGAGTGCTCGGTTTCCGTATCGGATACGTTGTTAGGAGCAAAATGGAATTGCCGGCGGCAGGCGACTCACGTCCGCCTCTGCTGTGCATGCCAAGGGGCCGGAGCTCTGCCGCTGCCCCCTGCAGCGCCTGCAGCAAGGCGCCAGTTTGACGCACGAGCTGCTCCGGGGCCTGCGTGAAAGCCGAGCGCAGCGAGGAAAGAAACCCTGCCGCGCCTGTGTTGCTGGCCGCAGCTGCACAGTGCGGGCCGACAACACGAAGGGGCCGTGCTGGAATGCGCGTATGTCAGCACGGCATTTAGTGTACTGCTGTATCCGAACACCACAGAATGTGCGGGACAGCGATCCGACTTCACGTTCTTAAAATACTATCGTAAAACGCGCACCAAATACGTTGCATGTTAAGCCTCTACTAGGGGAGTTATAAAGTTTCAACTACCGCATATGCGAAGATGTATCGCGTGGTCTGAGACGTAAATCAGGAAATACACACATCAAGAAAAGTTTTGCATCACCTCGGTTCTGAGACTTCCGCAACCTCTACAGCAGGCCGGCCGAGGTGGCCGAGCGGTTCTAGGCGCTACAGTCTGGGACCGCGCGACCGCTACGGTCGCAGGTTCGAATCCTGCCTCGGGAATGGATGTGTGTGATGTCCTTAGGTTAGTTAGGTTTAAGTAGTTCTAAGTTCTAGGGGACTGATGATCTCAGAAGTTAACTGCTATAGTCCTCAGAGCCAAGCAAGCCTCTACAGAAAATTGGAACCTTTCTATTGCTCATGAAAACCACACATTGCATGTTGTACTACCACACAGCGAGACCTTCAGATGTGGTGGTCCAGATTGCTGTACACAGCTTAACCTCTAATACCCAGCAGCACGTCCTCTTGCATTAATGCGTGCCTGTATTCGTCGTGGAATACTATCCACAAGTTCTTCAGGGCACTGTTCGTTCATATTGTCCCACTCCTCAACGGCAATTCGGAGTAGATCCCTCGTAATGGTTGGTGGGTGACATGTATAAACAGCCATTTTCAATCAATCCCAGGCATGTTCGATAGGGTTCACGCCTGGACAAAGTTCTGGCCACTCTAGTAGAGCAACTTCGTTATCCTGAAGTAAGTCATTCACAAGATGTGCACGATGGAGGCCCGAATTGTCGCCCATGAAGACGAATGTCGCGCCAATATGCTGCCGGTATGGTTGCTCCACCGGTCGGAGGATGGCATCGACGTATCGTTCAGCCATTACGGCACTTCCATGACCACCAGCTGCGTACGCCGGCCCTACATAGCACCACACCAAAATAACACGGAACCTCCAACTTGCTTCACTCGCTGGACAGTATACCTAAGGCGTTCAGCCTGATCGGGTTTCGAATGGTTCAAATGGTTCTGAGCACTATGGGGCTCAACTGCTGTGGTCATCAGTCCCCTAGAACTTAGAACTACTTAAACCTAACTAACCTAAGGACATCACACACATCCATGCCCGAGGCAGGATTCGAACCTGCGACCGTAGCAGTCGAACGGTTCCGGACTGCGCGCGTAGAACCGCGAGACCACCGCGGCCGGCCTGACCGGGTTTCCTCCAAACACGTCTCCGACGATTGTATGGTTGAAAGCATATGCGACACTCATCGGTGAAGAGAACGTGATGCCGATGCAGTGTGGTCCATTCGGCATGTTGTTGGGTCTATCTGTACCGCGCTGCATGGTGCCGACGTTGCAAAGACGGACCTATCCAGGTACGTCGGGAGTGAAGTTGTGCATCATGCAGCCTACTGCGCACAGTGTGAGTCGGAACACGACATCCTGTGGCTGCACGAAAAGCATTATTCAACATGGTGGCGTTGTTGTCAGGGTTTCTCCGAGCCATAATCCGTAGGGAGTGGTCATCTACTGCAAAAATGATTCAAATGGCTCTGAGCACTATGGGCCTTAACTTCTGAGGTCATCAGTCCCCTATAACTTAGAACTACTTAAACCTAACTAAGCTAAGGCCATCACACACATCCATACTCGAGGCAGGATTCGAACCTGCGACCGTAGCGGTCGCGCGGTTCCAGACTGTAGCGCCTAGAACCGTATGGCCACCCCGGCCGGCCATCTACTTGAGTAATAGCCCTTGGGTGGCCTGAGCGAGGCGTGTCATCGACAGTTCCTGTCTCTCTGTGTCTCCTCCATGTCCGAATAACATCGCTTTGGTTCACTCCGAGATGGCTGGAGAGTTTCCTTGTTGAGAGCCCTTTCTGCGTCAAAGTAACAATGCGGACGCTATCGAACCGCGGTATTGACCGTCTAGGCGTAGTTGAACTACAGAGAACACGAGCGGTGTACCTCCTCCTTGGTGTTATGACTGGAACTGATCGGCTGTCGGACCCCCTTATAGGCGCTGCTCATGCACGGTTGTTTACGGCTTGGGCGGGTTTAGTGACATCTCTGAATAGTCAAAGTGACTTTGTCTGTGATACGATATCCACAATCAACGTCTGTCCTCAGGAGTTCTGGGAACCAGGGTGGTGCAAAACTTTTTTTTCATGTGTGTAGTTTTACGAGGAGCGTTTAATAGGTAATGCAACAACTTTTTTTTACGTAAGCAGGTTGGTTTCATTCAGTATTCCAATGCACCATATTACTCCCCATTCTTTTGGCTACAAAATCCTATCTTTCAACATAATCTCCATCAGTGTGATGGCAATACGCTACCTTTCTGGGAAGGCTTGTATGCTCGCATGGAACACCTCTACCGGTCGTCTTGCTGCAACAGTAACGTTCCCGTTATCCGTGCTCTGCTCCCTACAGAATGCATCCTTCACTGGGCCAAACAGATGGAAGTCGGAAGGTGCCAGATCCTTACCGTAGGGCAGATGAGAAAGAACAGTCCGATGAAGTTGTGTGAGCTGCTCTCTCTCTCTCTCTCTCTCTCTTTTTTGCGACGAACACACTTAAGTCGTTTCTCCAATTTCCTGACGTTAGCACAACACACTTCGGAGGACACTGAACAGAATATTCCCTTTAGAGACCCAGAAGACTTGAAAGGCTGAGGGTACGGCTTTGAACATTTTCTTCGAAGGAGAGGTGGTGTGCCGCATCTACATGGATTGCCACTTTGTTTCCGGTGGAGGCGAGGAGACCATGTTTCACCGCCTGTGGCGATATTCGTCAAAACATTGTCACGATTAGACTCGAAACGCGCAAGCTCTCTATGGTTTTCTCTTAGACGGCTAGGAACGCAGCGAGCACTCACCTCTGAGTGCTCCAACAGGTGGCCGAGTGTGGCCGCACTGCCAGGAGAGACGTCCAGTTGAGCAGAGAGAGCACTCCGCCTTCAGGCCACAAGTGGCCAATCGGGACCATCCTCAGCTGAGGATGCGGATAGGAGGGGCGTGTGGTCAGCACACCACACTCCCGGTCGTTATGATGGATGTCTTTGACCGGAGCCGCTACTATTCGGTCGAGTAGCTCCTCAGTTGGCATCACGAGGCTGAGTGCACCCAGAAAAATGGCAACAGCATATGGCGGCCCGGATGGTCACCCATCCAAGTGCTGGCCACGCCCGACAGCGCTTAACTTCGGTGATCTGACGGGAACCGGTGTATCCACTGCGGCAAGGCCGTTGCCTAATTGAGAAGAGAGAGGCTTGTTTTTCGGGTCCGGTGATGACCTTCAATGCGAGTCTTCGGACGTTCTACATCTACATCTACGTGATTACTCTGCTATTCTCAATAAAGTGCCTGGCAGAAGGCTAAGTGAACCACCTTCTTGCTGTCTCTCTACCGTTCCACTCTCGAAGGGCCCGTGGGAAAACCAGCACTTAAACTTTTCCGTACGAGCCCTGATTTCTCTTATTTTATCGTGATGATCATTTCTCCCTATGTAGATGGGTGCCAACAGAATGTTTTCGCAATCGGAGGAGAAAACTGGTGATTGAAATTTTATGAGAAGACCCGTCGCAACGAAAAACGCCTTTGTTTTAATGACTGCCACTCCAATTCACGTATCATGTCTGTGAACCAATTCGGCTATTTCACGATAATATAAAACGAGCTGCCCTTCTTTGTACTTTTTCGATGTCATCCGTCAGTCCCACCTGATACGGATCCCAAACCGCACATCAATACTCCAGAATAGAGCGGACAAGCGTGGTGTAAGCAGTCTCTTTAGTAGACTGGTTGCACCTTCTAAGTGTTCTGCCAATGAATCGCAGTCTTTGGTTTGCTCTACCCATATTATTATCTATGTGATCGTTCCAATTTAGCCTATTTGTAATTGTAATTCCTAAGTATATAGTTGAATTTACAGCCCTCAGATTTGTGTGCCTTGTTGCCTAATCGAAGTTTAACTGATTTCTTTTAGTACTCATGTGAATAACTTCGCACTTTTCTTTATTCAGGGTCAATTGCCACTTTTCGCACCATACAGATACCTTATCTAAATCATTTTGCAAGTCGTTTTGATCATCTGATGACTTTACAAGACGCTAAATGACAGCATCATCTGCAAACAATCTAAGACGGCTACTCAGATTCTCTCCTATGTCATTAATGTAGATCAGGAACAATAGAGGGGCTATAACACTTCCTTGGGGAACGCCGGATATTACTTCTGTTTTACTCGATGACTTTCCGCCTATTACTACGAACTGTGACCTTTGTGACAGGAAATCACGAATCCAGTCGCACAACTGTGGCGATACTCTGTAGGCACGCAATTTGATTAGAAGACGCTTGTGAGGAACGGTGTCGAAAGCCTTCTGGAAACCTAAAACTATGGTATCAACTAGACATTCCCTGTCGATAGTACTTATCACTTCGTGAGTATAAAGAGCTAGTTGTTTTCACATGAACAATATGGTCTGAATCTGTGCTGACTATATGCCAATAAATCGTTTTCTTCGAGGTGATTTATAATGTTCGAATACAGTAAATGTTCTAAAACCCTACTGCAAATCGAGGTTAGTGATATAGGCCTGTAATTCAGCGGATTACTCCTACTTCCCTTTTTGAGTATTGGAGTGACTTGAGCAATCTTCCAGTCTTTAGGCACGTATCATTCTGTGAGCGATTGGTTGTATATAATTGCTAAATATGAGCTATTTTATCAGCATAGTCTGAGAGGAACCTGACTGGTATGCAATCTGGATCGGAGGCCTTGCCTTTATTAAGTGATTTAAGCTGCTTTGTTACACCGAGGATATGTACTTCTAAGTTTTTCATCTTGGCAGTTGTTCTTGATTGGAATTCAGGAATATTTACTTCGTCTTCTTTGGTGAAGGAGATTCGGAAAACGGTGTTTAATAACTGTGCTTTAGTGGCACTGTAATCAGTGACTTCACCGTTGTTATCGCACAGTGAAGGTATTGATTGTGTCTTGCCACTGGCATGCTTTTTTATGACCAGAATCTCTTTGGATTTTCTGACAGATTTCTGCAGGACCCATATCAGTGTGTGACTGGCAGGCACACGGAAGATCAGACAGGTTTAGGTTACCTTGTTGTGATGAGGACAGACGCCTCGAGCTGGCCGTTGTGACCTAGCGGTTCTAGGCGCTTCAGTCCAGAACCGCGGTGTTGCTACGGTTGCTGGTTCGAATCCTGCCTCGGGCATGGATGTGTGTGATGTCCTTAGGTTAGTTAGGTTTAAGTAGTTCTAAGTCTAGGGGTCAGGTGACCTCAGATGTTGAGTCCCATAGTGCTCAGAGCCATCAGAACCATTTTTGAACAGACGCCTCGCCCTGCGACTTACTGTGCTTTTATTCACGGCAAAATCTCCGTAGACGTGCTACAAGCGCCTATGAACGTTTGCGATGCTCTAGTTTTCCGACAAAAGAAACTCAGCGAGAGCCTTCTGCTTGGAACACACCTCCACAATAGACGCCATTTTGAAGGCTTGGTATAGGGCAGCTATCTACCGGGACTTCACAGAACTATAGGGGCTAACGAGGGAATGTTCAACAGAACTCTCAAAACGAATTGCACCTTTTTTCAATCGGAACTGACCAAGAAAAAAAGGTTGCATTACTTATTTAACGCACCTCGTGTAACGTCTTTCAAAGACGCTATCCGTTCCGTTCAGTTGACATTCTAAATCCTTTGCCGACTCTGATACCATCGTCAGTTCTCAAAGCTGTTATTTTTTTCCCCGAAATCGCAATCGGTTTTTTTCAGATTTCTCTTTGTTTTTTTTCTGCTTGCTCTAGGTAGAGATAGAATAAAAGCAGGAATACACTAGAACCTGGTCCCACTCCCTTCTCAACCACTCCTTTCCTTTCCTGTCCGATTTCCATAGCTGCACTCCGGTATCTGTAAGTCACTCCCTAAATTTTATCCCAACAACCTTCAGAATTTCACAAATGTATTCAATTCAACAATGTCAAGACCCTTCTGTAAACGTATAACCGGTATAAACGTAGGCTTGCCTCTCGTAAGCATATCACATAATTGAGATTACCTGGCCACGGTCAAGCCACAGCGCTCGCCCGCTATATAGTGCTATATCGAGACGAACCAGACCTGGCTACAATCTGTGCGACAGCCGCGCGGTTTGAGGCGTCATGTCACGGACTGCGCGGCCGCTCCCGCCGGAGGTTCGAATCCTCCCTCAGGCGTGTGTGTGTGTGTGGTGTGTGTGTGTGTGTGTGTGTGTGTGTGTGTGTGTGTTGTTCTTAGCATAATTTAAGTAGTGTCTAAGTTTAGGGACCGATGACCTCAGCAGTTTGGTCCCTTAGGTATTCACACACTTTTGAACGGATTAACGGTCGTTTGCTTGAGGCATGAGTGTGGTTTTAGGCGGTTTTCCACGTTCCTTTAGGTGAATACTTTACTGGCCCTCAATCTACAACTTGTAATACAGGATATACGCACATTTAAAATGCGATAACGCACAGAACGAAGCTTCTCAGATTCACAGACAGACGGCGGACACACCTTTCCTTCCTTAAGCCATCGGCACACGGACCGTGCTTTCGAACGTCAACGTTGAGCGTGCCGATTGCAGCGTACTGCTGAGTGCTCCAGAGAGTTACGACTTTCTAATCCGGTATTGTTCACGATGTGGTTTAACCGATTGCAGGGCTCTCCAGCGGCACGTGTCGGATGTATCTGGCTCGCACATCACACTGTTTAGGAAGAGGCGGGCGTAGTAATACTACTAAAACGCTCTTTACTTCGTCATTCTCACTTTTCGGTAAAATCCTAAGGTCTTTGTTACTTGATTACTGTTCCTATTCAGAAGCAGAATCTTTACAACATGTGAAATACAAAACTTACAACAAGAAGGTGCAGTAAGCAGTGTAAGCTGTCTTGCAAATTAAGCCAATAGAACAAACTCGCTTCTCAGAAAGAGCACACTTACATTTATATAACATAGAATATTAAAGAATATACTTTTATTAAAGTAAAAAGAAACTATCACAACGAAGACGAGTAATAAGGGTTTCTAATCTAGTGGGGCGCGAACAAGCAACACATCAGCCGATACCTTACAATTCGCTACTTTACGCACTTTTTTACAACTTTTTTATTCTTAAGGGACCTTTCCGGTCCCAGAGGGAGGGGTGGGGGCAAAGTCAGTACGGGTCGCGACCCGAGGTCTGGCCACCATGTCCCGTTCTCACCCTCCAGGAACCAAGGAAGCGGTAGGGAAAGTGTAGTAGACGTACAATGAACATTATTTATTTATTTATTTATTTATTTTCAATTTTTTAAATTTTATGTAACATTATTACCACCGACAATAGCAGGAAACCGGCGTCGCGAGGAGGAGGTAGAAGCAAGACTATCGACGTACAGTTTTTCCGAGAAGAACATTCCGATGAGCAGAGAATATTTGGGTTCCAAGTCTGGAAGAGGCGGGGATCAACACTTGATGAATCCATTGTGCTATAACGACCACACGCGTTATATCACCGTACTTTGCCTCATACCGTCGTCAGCTGAAAGCTGTAATCGTAAATTTGCTAGTAACAGATACTTCATTATTACAAATTGTACCGATAACATATCATTTCTTAGAGAGGTTCAGTGTGCCGTTGCCTTGAAACGGTATACTTTCATTATACAAACCACAAATATGAAGTCTTCTGTCATTTTATTACAACAAATCCGAAAGTTAGCGAAGGGTTTTCGGGAGATTCTGAAATTGCTGATGCTTAGAAACGGTATATACAGATATGGGCTTTAAGTAAAAGCCAATATGGCGTCTCGCGACTCTGCACTGAAGAGAGATGACGTGCATATGACGTAGGTGGCGTTCTCCCACGTCGTTGGTCGGCGTTCAAAGGCACGCTCAGACTGTGTTATCCTAGACGTTCGGAAAGACTCCCCAACGTGCTTTTCACACGCTATGACGCCTGAAACTCGGCTAGCTCAACGCTCAACGCTCTGACAAGTCGGGCAAGAGAAAGGGCAAAAAGTAAAAAAGAGAAATAAATCTGCCGAATAAAGAAAACGGTGGACCCACTGCCAAGGGACGAACTCTAGAAAAGAGATAAGCTCCCTGCGCTAAATTTTTGAACAGAACCAAGTGGGAAAGACCCCGGCACGGGCTCGTTGTCAGAGAACCTCCCACGCGGCTGAAGACTTGGTGGGAAGGCCACTCATTGAACCGGACATCCCGGCTGCGTATCGAATACCTGTGCACACAGGCACGCTGCCGTCCCACGCACACCGTCTACAGTTGCTTGCTCCTCTGAACAACGCGCCCACGGTGTTCGTAGCTACATGCAGCTGAAATTCATCTCAACTGACGAGATTACTCTGCCAAAGAGCTCCTGCGACCGTCTCCTGGAAAATATGACAGCACTGAGACAATCATTTAAGATATATATTCTAAATAATTCCGATTTATTTGAAATTCCGACTTGATATTATTTCTGTAAGTTGCGTTACACGTTCCGCATCCAGCAAGCAAAAGAAAACGAACACCAGCGTGATTGTATAACAGAATAGCAACTGTGTACTGAGAAACAATTTTCAGGCGTTATACTGTTACAGTGTCACCCCTGAGATTGTTTTGGTGCAGTTCTTCAGTCCTCTCGGTTGCCAGTTCCCCTTTTCACTTCATGTAACTGCGACATGATACAAGTTTTCAACTCCTAGGGTTGCCCTGTTTTGGTTCAAATGGCTCTGAGCACTGTGGGACTTAACATCTATGGTCATCAGTCCCCTAGAATTTAGACCTACTTAAACCTAACTAGCCTAAGGACAGCACACAACACCCAGTGATCACGAGGCAGAGAAAATCCCTGACCCCGCAGGGAATCGAACCCGGGAACCCGGGCGTGGGAAGCGAGAACGCTACCGCACGACCACGAGCTGCGGACTTGCACTGTTTTATTTCAATGTTGGTGGCCACCGTTTTTTAAAAAGAGTGTTTTTAATTGCGGTTTAGTCCTTTAGTATTCTTTAAACAATTTTGTGGTGTAACTAGTCAGAGTTTTCTTATGGATGGCTACGTGAAATTCTGATTGAACTGAAATGTTTGCAGTTCTAGGCGTTACAGTCTGGAACTGCGTGACCGCTACGGGCGCAGGTTCGAATCCTGCCTCGGGCAGGGATGTGTGTGTGCTGTCCTTAGGTTAGTTAGGTTTAAGTAGTTCTAAGTTCTAGGGGACTGATGACCTTTGAAGTTAAGTCCCATAGTGCTCAGAGCCATTTGAATCATTTTTTTAAATGTTTAATTAGCCACCTGAACACTCGAGTCTAAAGTCAGTTATATTTACAATTTCTTTTTTCTACTGCTACTTATTTTAGCAGTTGTCTTTTTTTATTTGTGGGGGGATGGATTTAAACCTTGTTCATCTCATACATATTCAAATTGTATTACAGATTTCCTTGCTTAAGGTGTTGCGTGAACTGGTAATGGATATGAGAACCTGTGTGATTCCAGTTCTGTAGAGGAAAGCACATTCTTTCTTCCCTTATTGTAATATACGCCAGAAAACGGCTTGGTGGCCTGACAGCCGTCGGCTGTATTTGTCGCTGAGCCTCTGATTCTCACGGTGAGTCGGCAGTTGATTGAAGTTTCAGGCTACCTTTAATTCTCATGTTCTTTTCTTGAATAGAGATCTTTGATTCGAGAGTTAAAGAGACGTTGTTACTCTATGGTATGTTCTTGTAAGGGCTTCATTTATAATTATTAAACCGGTTCTTTGGCCCTCACTTACTTAGTGCCTTTTGCTAACAGCATTAACTTGCCTCTGCTTCGCGGCCGACTTCTCTATGTCTCACGGGCGCAGGGAGCTGTTGATGTTAAGTGCGGTCTTATTGTTTGTTAACTTGTCTCATGGCGCGGGGAATTGGCCAAAGCACAGTAATTCAGGTCGTCTGTTGGAACGATCAACTTTAGTTTCCTTGAGTATTTTACGCCCTGTATTCTCATTCAAAATTTTACCCTTTCCCTCACAACATCTTGCTTATTAGAGTTTTAGATTTATGTAACTGTACTGTACCAGCTTTCTCTTAACCATTAGGGATTCATATTTTATTTGAAGGTGTTTCTTTTAACCGGTTTCGACTTGAGCTGTCAATGTACTTTCACCTTGGATCTTCTAGTGGCAGTTTACTGTTTGACAATTTTTTTTATAACAAATGGGGAGGGGGATATTCTGCTTTAACAGTATATTCGCTTCTTTTCTTGGTATAAAGGTTCTGTTATTGTTACTTTTTTTATGTTACTGACTGGTTTATACACTGAAGAGCCAGAGACGTTGGCACACCTGCCTAATATAGTGTAGGGCCCCTGGGAGCACGCAGAATTGCCGCAACACGACGTGGTATGGACTCGACTAATGTCTGAAGTAGTGCTGGAGGGAACTGATACCGTGAATCCTGCAGGGTTGTCCATAAATCTGTAAGAGTATCAGGGGGTGGTCTCTTCTGAACAGCACGTTGCAAGCTGTCCCATATATGCTCAGTAATGTTTATATCTGGGGAGTTTACTGGCCAGCGGAAGTGTTTAAACTCAGAAGTGTTCCTGGAGCCACCCTATAGCAATTCTGGGCGTGTGGGGTCTCACATTTTCCTGATGGAATTGGCCATGTTCGTCGGAATGCACAATGGACATGAATGAATGTAGGCGATCAGACAGGATGCTTCCTTACGTGTCACCCATCAGAGTCGCATGTGGACGTATCAGGGGTCCAACTTCACGCATCCCACACCATTATAGACCTTCCACCAACTTCAATAGTCTCCTGCTGACATGCAGGGTCCATGTAATCATGAGGCTGTCTCCATATCCGTACACGACCATCCACTCGATACAATTTGAAACGAGACTCGTCCGACCAGCCACCATGTTCCAGCCTTCAATAGTCCAATGTCGGTGTTGAGAGATGCAGGCGAGGCGTAAAGCTTTGTGTCTTGCAGTCATCAAGGGTACACGAGTGGTCCTTCGGCAGAGCAATGGCAAAGATAAATAAAGCAAACATTGCGTTGTATCTACAACGTTGCCGAAGTTGACATTTTGTCAGAGAGGAACCCAAGTAATTTTGCAGAGTAATAAAGAAGTGGTAGATGAGACATTAGCGTTTCTGCAAGATGACCAGTGGAATGTATGGAGTCGTATGGGCTGGAGTGTGCCGAAAACGTACATGAGTTCAGTGATGACGATACGTGCTGAACAAGTGAAAGTGATATTGAAAAAGGTGTCGAGCAACGTAGGTCATCATCCTTGTAGGACAGGTTTGTGTCTCACTGTTTAGAGGCACAAAACACGTTGGTGTTTTCAGCTCGTTACTAAATGCAAATAAGTAAGAGGCCGAGTTGATAAGAGATGAAGGAGTCCAGATTGCAATAATATGCGGTACGGCACACTGTTAGAGAGAAGGATTATTATTCAAAAAACACATAGTACAATGAAATTACTTATCTTCAGTAGTTCGCAGGACTGCAGCTACGGCTATAACTAACACAATACATTCTCAGGGACTAAACCTGATGGGCCCTCCTCAGAGAATCAATGCAAACGGAACTGGCTGAGGGCCGATTATGAAAGTGCGTCTGCCTAGGTTGAAATCTAGCTAAGACGTGAACGAGGCACACTCCAGTTCCGTCGAGCTGCAGAGCCCGCTAGAGTGCGCTGTGCTCGGCAGACGACGGGCTGCCAACCTTGTGTTGGCGTCGCGTTGTAGTAGTATCTGTGGCAATGATACTACAACAGGGAGCCACAAATCCCGTCTGCAGTGAAAAGTAGTAAAGGATAATCGTTGTCCAAGGAGCGGTTACTAAACATAATTACGTACATGGAAGGTTGTTGTTGTTGTTGTTGTTGTGGTTTTCAGTCCTGAGACTGGTTTGATGCAGCTCTCCATGCTACTCTATCCTGTGCAAGCTTCTTCATCTCCCAGTACCTACTGCAACCTACGTCCTTCTGAATCTGCTTACTGTATTCATCTCTTGGTCTCCCTCTACGATTCTTACCCTCCACGCTGCCCTCCAATACTAAATTGGTGATCCCTTGATGCCTCAGAACATGTCCTACCAACCGATCACTTCTTCTGGTCAAGTTGTGGTACAAACTTCTCTTCTCCCCAATCCTATTCAATACTTCCTCATTAGTTATGTGATCTATCCATTTAATCTTCAGCATTCTTCTGTAGCACCACATTTCGAAAGCTCCTATTCTCTTCTTGTCCAAACTATTTATCGTCCATGTTTCACTTCCGTACATGGCTACACTCCATACAAATACTTTCAGAAATGACTTCCTGACACTTAAATCTATACTCCATGTTAACAAATTTCTCTTTTTCAGAAACGCTTTCCTTGTCATTGCCAGTCTACATTTTATATCCTCTCTACTTCGACCATCATCAGTTATTTTGCTCCTCAAATAGCAAAACTCCGTTACTACTTTAAGTGGCTCATTTCCTAATCTAATCCCTTCAGCATCACCCGACTTAAGTAGACTACATTCCATTATCCTCGTTTTGCTTTTGTTGATGTTCATTTTATATCCTCCCTTCAAGACACTATCCATTCCGTTCAACTGCTCTTCCAAGTCCTTTGCTGTCCCTGAAAGAATTACGATGTCATCGGCGAACCTCAAAGTTTTTATTTCTTCTCCATGAATTTTAATACCTACTCCAAATTTTTCTTATGTTTCCTTTACTGCTTGCTCAATATACAGATTGAATAACATTGGGGAGAGACTAAAACCCTGTCTCACTCCCTTGCCAACCACTGCTTCCCTTTCATGCCCCTCGACTCTTATAACTGCCATCTGGTTTCTGTACAAATTGTAAATAGCCTTTCGCTCCCTGTATTTTACCCCTGCCACCTTCAGAATCTGAAAGAGAGTATTCCAGTCAACATTGTCAAAAGCTTTCTCTAAGTCTACAAATCCTAGAAACGTAGGTTTGCCTTCCTTAATCTTTCTTCTAAGATAAGTCGTAGGGTCAGTATTGCCTCACGTGTTCCAACATTTCTACGGAAGCCAAACTGATCTTCCCCGAGGTCGGCTTCTACTAGTTTTTCCATTCGTCTGTAAAGAATTCGTGTAACTTATTAAACTGATAGTTCGGTAATTTTCACACCTGTCAACACCTGCTTTCTTTGGGATTGGAATTATTATATTCTTCTTGAATTCTGAGGGTATTTCGCCTATCTCATACATCTTGCTCACCAGACGGTAGAGTTTTGTAAGGACTGGCTCTCCCGAGGCCGTCAGTAGTTCCAATGGAATGTTGTCTACTCCGGGGGCCTTAAGGTTATCCGCAGCATAATAAAATTACAATTACGAACAGATTTCGAATGAGTCAGCAGCAATATGAGGGAGGACAAGGCGCACTTGTTACAAAAACTGGTGGTTGTGCGTTTCAAGGAAGCTAGGTACAATTTAGAGAATACACATAATATTGAAATACTATGTTATGCACATCAAACTGTGCGCGACATAGATTACAGTGAGTACATCGGAATCAGTGGATGGTAGCACAACTTCACATAGTGCTGCAGAATTGGAAGACGTAAGATAACGAAATTTCAAACAAAGCGTCAGATTGGTGATGTACGGAGAACTGCGGAATCGACCCGAAAATTTGTAGGTGAGATAAGCAAACGTATCCCATTGTCCAGTAAGTAATTTGTTTTCAACTCCTACCAGTCTGGATTTGAAGAGGAAATGCATATGAAAGGAACCTTCGAAATTAGAGGTATCAAGAGAGTTGTATCAAGGTCATCTAACATCAGTACCTCGTATTCAACTATGCCGGCTGTTAATCTGGATGGTAAATTGGCTGGAAAGTTGTTTATTGTGCTGCGAGAAGTTGGAGGTTCTCTGTCCCTTCCTATCTCCTACCGTCCCGCTCTCCTCACCCTACCCGATTCTTTCTCATGTGACAAATCTTGCAAAGACAGTAGGGAGTATTTGCGTCACAGCAAGGAATACTGGGAAAATGGGCGTAAGAGAACTACAGATACTGTATGAGCACTGCTTTTGGCCAGTAGGTGCTGAAAAAACTTGCTTTTGCTTGATTCTTGGTATGTGCATTAAAATCGTACTCCTTTAGAACAGACTATCCCTCCTTTAAGGATAGCCAGTTCCTCGATAACCTCAATGACAGACTGTTTGGGACTTGCTTGCGTGCCTCAGTTCTCATCACCCCACTACACCAGTATGATTCCATATGCTTCTTTACGAGGGGATATCTATCTGAACGCCGTGCACGCTTTGTAAGTCCCAAGTAGTTCGCCTTCGATCTTGATAATGCGAACCTTTGTGATCACTGTGGCGCACCGTTTTGCATTCGGTGTTCATGGTAAAAGTTAATGGTTTATTTTGAACATTTCTTGAGTGGCTGTGGGGCGGCGAAGAAGTTGTCGAATGAGTTGTTTGAATGTTCATTTCACGTAACAGACTATTGCCGATGCAACATATGTGGGACGGCGAAGAAGTCGTTGTTTAATGTTGAATGAAAGTTGAACATTGCCACCTTAAATCACGCGAGCCTGGCAACTAATTTGGTGGCCAGTCAGAAAGCGAAGGGAAACTTACTGACCTTAGTTCCCAGTCTGCACGGCCACATTCCTGTACAGCCCAGCTAAACGAAAAATATCCATAGTTCTTCACGGGATTAGGGCTGCTTCAATAAAATTTAAAGTTCCAAACAAGATTTTATTATCTTAAAGGCTCACACAAATTACTCGAAACTTCTGAAAATGCTAAAGACATTAAATATTGTTAATTCAGCCAATCGTTTAATAGTTCAGAGGCGACTTCTACAGCAAGTTCCTCCCGAATAGTTCATTACTCTAACTAACGGTGCTCTATTAATAGTTCGCAATAATGTTAAAAAAAAAAAAAAAAAGATTAATGCTCGCCTTAAAAGTGGAGTTAGTCACCACTTGCCACGCGGAATTATACTTCACACGGACGGCACAATAACAGTTTGTTACCGAAGTCTAAACGATCCAGGACGGTATACAGTCCTCGCGATTTTCAATGTCCGTTTACATTGCTAAGTACGCGCATGTCACAGCCCGCTATGACGTCACCCGAGGCGAGGCGCGATCGGACGTTAAGCTCGCGTGGACTAGGCGTTGGTCTAATGCGGAGTGAGCTTACTACTGCCTCTGCCGCTCTTTTTATATAGCTCCGGCGCGTACCGCCAAGAGAGCATCTGTTCTTTCCGTTCCTATGCAGATGCCTGCAGCCTCCAAATGATCGCTATCTCAGGCACATAATCTTAAATATCACATTTAATAATAGCTTTACAAACTTCTCAATTTTTGTATACATACATCTGAGCAGTACAGAAGCACGTAGAAAATCTCAGCCCGCTAAAATTAAAACTTTACTCTCTAGAATTTTTACAATGGAACTAACGGTAGATTGTTACCTCTGAACCATAGCTTTATCAAGACTTGTATCAGCTGTTAATTATGCTACAAGACTAAAACTTGGTGTAGCTTTGTTAATTGTCCTATCTGATCATTGGTCTTAAAGAATTTGTTTTATCATTAAAATTTAAAGTACTTAATCTATAATGCTTATGTACATTTTACTCACAAAAGTAGTTTTTACTAAATTACTAAAAAACTAGAAGAGGTAACTGATTGTGGTATTTCCATTATTATTATTAGGGTGAACTGAAGCATCCTACCAATTTTCAATATTGTAGCTCTATTATTTCGCGCCTCTGATTTTTCCGAAAAACGCGGATTCTGGAGTCAATTTTAGTTTTATGGTTTTGGAAACCAGCACCACTCATTAATGACTTCTTACTGCACCTTCTCACCAAATTTTGGCTTCCTAGCGTCATTATTTAGCGCCTCCTATTTTTCTTTCAAAACGTGAATTTTACGTAAACTACTAATTTTATAACATTAAGATTTGTTACCTGAAACATTGTTACATAGAACTATACTTTAACAAAGTTTTACACACAAATCTTAATTTTTACTTTTATGTTAAATGTGGTGCAATACTATATGCAGGCGCGTTACGATGACGTGACGCTACTAGCAGTGAACTAGGGTAAGTCCCGTGCACTCGCTCGCCTCTGTATCTTATACATGATACAGCGCTTGCTTTGCTTCATCACCCCCTTTTTAATTTTCGTGAAAATCTATTTTCGAACAAAATTAAATTTCTAAAAGAACAAACAAGCGATGGATTACTTTAGTATACCTCTTTCAACTTAAGTTGCTTCTTCTTAGGAAATTCCTTATTACTACATACACAAAATAACCATACTCATATACACATAGAAAACCTAGTACAGAAGACATTCACAAATTATTTACATACATTTACATGGAAATATAAATTTTTCAATGGTTACAAAATAGTTATTTTTTTTTTCTTTAAAATCAGTCTCTTCCTGAAAAAGAAAATACACGCGACTTTTATCACTGCAACGCACTCACATTTTTCTTTTACTATAATACTCGGCACTGTGGTGGGTGTCCTATTGTAACACTCATTTAATTTCACTGATTGACAAAATTGTGGGAGGAAATTGTATTCACTGTGGTTTGCGTCTCTACTTCCAATCTCCCTACCGCTTGTTGTCAGTCATTCATGCAGCCTGCATGTCCCTGAGAAACAGACAATACAGTCTAAGTTTCTGTTTTCAACTTATATCTAAGGTAGGACAAAGTACATTTTATAGTTTATATTCTGGCACTATTTTACTAATTGTGAAGTTGTCAGAAAGACATTTAGCACTAAGTCGTATCTGATACAATAGCTCCTACTTTCTTCTTTCATAAATAATCTTTTAGGTTCCTAAATAGTGAAAATTCTTTTAGCAAATTAATATATTAAGATCTTGCTTCAACTTAGAAAATTGAGTAACCTTTTAGTTTTAATGTACTCTGGCTTAATTATCGTATGGATTAGTTCATCAAAGAAGTCATTTGCTGACCAGCACTTTGCTTTATTGTATGAATTACTAAAGAAATTAGTTATTTTCAGTATACCGATTCCAAATTTCTGCATTTTCCAATATTTGTGTGTTTCTGTTGTCTGTTTAACTATTTATTTGCCTCAAGCAAGATTTAGCGTTTTTCACCATTTCACGAGACGTGAGGGAATTATTCTTTAATCCTACATCATTTACTTCAATTTACTTACTTCACTTCTTCACCTTATTCATTTTCTCCCTTTTCTTCCAGATTCAAAAATACTTCATTTCTCCACTTCTTTCTCCCTTTTCCTTTTGTCAGCCTATTGACGTCCTGTTTCTATATATTTGGTGCGATCCTCACACCACTTCCACACATCTCCATTTATTTAATTCTAAAACGCCATTGCTTGCCTCTATGAGCATTACCTTCTTACGCTGTTTTCCTTCAGACAACCTTATTTCTAGCAACATACTACCTTCTGCATAATCTCATGGATTATTCATATTCATACCGTACTTCGTATACTGCAAAGTGTCTCTCTTAGTTGTAGTTTCTAACCCTTTACAATTACATGAAATATTTTAATTTATTTATTTTAGCCATGTTTGCCTCTTATTGGTACTCAGACTTTTGTTTTGCCATTCACTAGGTAGATCCTTACTAAGAATACTTAAAACCTAATAGCATATATACAACATGAAGACATATGTGATTCTTACCTGTTATGATAGACCAGAAGAAGGGAATGAAACTTGAAAAGGAAATAAAGTTTCACCCAGCTGGGACTGCACGGTACGCCAAACCGTGTATCCGCCAAAGAGTGGCAGACTCCCTACAGTAATTAATTACTGTTAATTTTAAATTCCTTTAGGATGTGTCTCTCTTCAACCTTAGCACTTTCCTCATTCTCACTGAAAACCAAATTTTCCTGCAAGTATCCTTTATTCTTTATTACTCTAATAGGCAGTTCCCAAGTTTCATTACTACCGCCTATATGACTTCCTATAAAAGACTCTCTTATCACTTGAGAGTCAGGTAAAGTTAAAATTAAGTTGTTCTGATCAAAATTGATCTTTCCCTGGTACTTTGATAAGAAATCAGTACCAATCAACATATCAACACTTAAGCCTAGCACAATCAAACAAGGATGATCTATTACTACGTCATTTATACCAATGGGTATCAAAGCTTCGTGTTGAACTGGTCTAGAGACTTTTCCAGTAGCACCTATAATCTTTAAGCCACTTACTTTCATAACTGTTAACTTCTCTTTATTGGGTATGGTGTCAAAAAATGTTTGTGATAAAGCACTTGCTTCACTGCCACTGTCAAGCAGACAACGCACAGTGACTCCTGATATGTTTACTTTGATAACAGAGTGAGTTATTTTACATTGAACAGGTTGCTCACACACCTCGTCTAATAAATCTCGTTCTATGTTCTTCCAGCTAAAGTAATTCTGATCAGTTGCAATTACATTTACATTTACATCCTGGGGCTCATCATGCTCTATAATCTTAGCTGCTTTCTCTAATCTGTCCACTAACTTTAAATCGAAGCATCTGACGACTTTTTCTACTTTTGTTTGCTGCACATCAGCCAAACTATCCTCTACCTCTGAGCAACTGCGTCCCTGCGCAATATTGCTGTTCATAAGAATGTCGTCACCTTCAACCATTTGTGGCACGTTTACACAGCTACTAGATTCTTTCACCTCGTTACTATTTCTACCCCCTTCATTCATCATTTCCTCCTCTCTAAAGTTTTGCAGTACTGATTCTACTTCTGCTACTTCTACTTCAGCTTTTAGATTGCCATTTTCATCGAAGATGTAAGCTTTTACTTCATCATTATTCCCATCAGACTCAAACCCATTATCTATTTCTTCCCCATTATCTACCTTGAGTTCCTGTTCTTCCTTGACCCATTTTTCTAGTGTATCCAAAATACTATCCACTATTTTGTGAGAGTGGCTTAACACATCACTGGTATTATCTGTATTTATTTCGTCATCCATGTTGTCTGTCTGTGTATGTTGGCTGATTGTCTGTGTTTCCGTTACTGGCTGTGTTACTGTTACCGCCTGGTGAGCGCCAGTTTCCTCATAGACGGGATTTAGTTTCCCACACGCGGCCTGTTGTGTTCATCTGTGACACCACTAGATATAGTAGCATCATGACTCCCTTCTTGTCTTAATGGCATAGTATTTACTTCTCCACTTTCGTCATAGTAGTTGTTACGAAAGCGTGGTGAGTATCTACCCCCTCTTCCTCTGCCACGGCTTTGGTTTCGATAGTTTGTTTTGGTGTGCCTAACTTCCATATTTCTAACGTTCACGTTTCCATTATTTTGTACGTGATTGTTAGAAGATTTGTTATTCTGCTGCACCTGCTCCTCAGCAGCAGCTACTCTTTCCACTCTTTCCAGATATTCAATAAATTTGTCTATATTATCTCTAGGGGCGGAAATGATCCTCTTCTGCCAGTACCACGGCAGCTTACCTTCTAAACCCATAATGATCATATCTGGCTTCATCTTTTCTGTCAAATGTGACAGTCTTGAAACCCACTTCCTAGCGAAATCCTTTACTGATTCACGCCCTGGGAAAAACTTCTTACCACTCCAGAATTCCCTTAACACATCATTTTGTTTGTTATGTGACCAGTATTCGTTGAGAAATGCAGACTTAAATTCAGATAAAGTTTTACATTTGATCATTACATCCGCTGACCATCGCAAAGCATCACCTGACAAATGACTTCTTATAAATGAAATTTTTTTCTCTTTCTGACCAAGTGTTGGGGAGAACATCCTCAAAGTCATTCCAAAATTCAAGAGGGTGAATGTACTTATCAGGATCAAAGCGCAAAAACTGTCGACACCCTATAAAAGCGGCGTCAACTGAAGTCACATGCTGTACAGTAGAATGACTAGAATTAACAGAGGTTACTCTATTTTCTAGGTTAGCAATGTTAGTATTTAATTCCTCTACTTGTGACTCTACTGCTTCTATCCTGGCAGAACATCTTTGTTCCACTGCACCACGAATTTCGGTACAGGTTTCTTTTACTTTCTCAATGTTTTTCTGACAAGTATCTACTTTAATTTGTACCTCTTTAACTTTGTCAGAGCAAAGTTTGGACTCGTTGCTCAATCTTTCGGACAACCTCACTTCCAAAAGTTCATCTGCCTCTTGATAATTTTTTTGAATTTGATCTATTTCACATTTGAAAGTAGTATGCATTTTAGTTAACTGTTGCCCTACTTTTACTTGAATGTCATGATGAATAGCATCTATCTTATAATTCAAACTATTCCATTTTGATTGCAGTTCTTCTTTTAGTTCTTTATTACTCTCCTCAATTTTAGCCTCAATTTTATTTTGGTTTGATTCGAGTTTGGCAAACAGTATTTGCATCCAATCCGGAGCTTCTACCTTGATACTTTGTATCTCTTGACTTGACTGAGCTGGAGATATATTGAGCTCAGTTTCACTACCTGACAAAGTTAGCAACTCTACTGGCTCCCTTTTGACTTCTATTTCACTTATTGATTGCATCCCTGCACTCTCATTTAAATTAAAGTCATAATTTACTGGTGACAAATTACGTTCTAGTTCAATATTTGAGGGATTAATGGAACCATCCTCATTAAACTCAATTCCTGATCCTGAGGATTCTTGGTCAGAGACCGGTTCCCTTCTGAAATGTACACTACTTTCCATATCTTTTAGTTTGTTAGCAGCAGTTAATAAATATTTTAAAAGTCTTTGACTTAACTTAAATGCTTGATTTCGACGAATGATGTCGTCGCGGTGTACCAGCAATCGTGATGCGACGCGTCGCGACGTATTGAAGGCAGCAGCAGCAGCTGTAGCGTCGAGTACCGCCACAGGAATCGCCTACTGCAATAGCTCCAGGGGGGGGGGGGGGGGGGGCAGCAAGGCACCGTTGACCGCTCGGCGCAGCCGGCAGCTGTCTCGCAGATCAGCGCAGCTCCGCGATGACGCACCGTCTTCCTTTAGTCTCAGCGCCGTCGGCAGCCGCGATCCAGCATCGTCGCCTTCCTCACCATCGTCACTAACCAACGTACAGCGGTAGACACTTATTGTTTATACACTACACCCGCCTTTACTGGTAACACTGTTCCCACACTAGTTCAATTCAGTGTCCTGTTATTGCCTACCGAGTTCGTTAATTTATACCAATCGCTTTCACACATCGAGCACTTTTATTTGCTTTTAATTCAGTTTTCCCGGCCGATAAGCACCATATGTGGGGCGGCGAAGAAGTTGTCGAATGAGTTGTTTGAATGTTCATTTCACGTAACAGACTATTGCCGATGCAACATATGTGGGACGGCGAAGAAGTCGTTGTTTAATGTTGAATGAAAGTTGAACATTGCCACCTTAAATCACGCGAGCCTGGCAACTAATTTGGTGGCCAGTCAGAAAGCGAAGGGAAACTTACTGACCTTAGTTCCCAGTCTGCACGGCCACATTCCTGTACAGCCCAGCTAAACGAAAAATATCCATAGTTCTTCACGGGATTAGGGCTGCTTCAATAAAATTTAAAGTTCCAAACAAGATTTTATTATCTTAAAGGCTCACACAAATTACTCGAAACTTCTGAAAATGCTAAAGACATTAAATATTGTTAATTCAGCCAATCGTTTAATAGTTCAGAGGCGACTTCTACAGCAAGTTCCTCCCGAATAGTTCATTACTCTAACTAACGGTGCTCTATTAATAGTTCGCAATAATGTTAAAAAAAAAAAAAAAAAAAAGATTAATGCTCGCCTTAAAAGTGGAGTTAGTCACCACTTGCCACGCGGAATTATACTTCACACGGACGGCACAATAACAGTTTGTTACCGAAGTCTAAACGATCCAGGACGGTATACAGTCCTCGCGATTTTCAATGTCCGTTTACATTGCTAAGTACGCGCATGTCACAGCCCGCTATGACGTCACCCGAGGCGAGGCGCGATCGGACGTTAAGCTCGCGTGGACTAGGCGTTGGTCTAATGCGGAGTGAGCTTACTACTGCCTCTGCCGCTCTTTTTATATAGCTCCGGCGCGTACCGCCAAGAGAGCATCTGTTCTTTCCGTTCCTATGCAGATGCCTGCAGCCTCCAAATGATCGCTATCTCAGGCACATAATCTTAAATATCACATTTAATAATAGCTTTACAAACTTCTCAATTTTTGTATACATACATCTGAGCAGTACAGAAGCACGTAGAAAATCTCAGCCCGCTAAAATTAAAACTTTACTCTCTAGAATTTTTACAATGGAACTAACGGTAGATTGTTACCTCTGAACCATAGCTTTATCAAGACTTGTATCAGCTGTTAATTATGCTACAAGACTAAAACTTGGTGTAGCTTTGTTAATTGTCCTATCTGATCATTGGTCTTAAAGAATTTGTTTTATCATTAAAATTTAAAGTACTTAATCTATAATGCTTATGTACATTTTACTCACAAAAGTAGTTTTTACTAAATTACTAAAAAACTAGAAGAGGTAACTGATTGTGGTATTTCCATTATTATTATTAGGGTGAACTGAAGCATCCTACCAATTTTCAATATTGTAGCTCTATTATTTCGCGCCTCTGATTTTTCCGAAAAACGCGGATTCTGGAGTCAATTTTAGTTTTATGGTTTTGGAAACCAGCACCACTCATTAATGACTTCTTACTGCACCTTCTCACCAAATTTTGGCTTCCTAGCGTCATTATTTAGCGCCTCCTATTTTTCTTTCAAAACGTGAATTTTACGTAAACTACTAATTTTATAACATTAAGATTTGTTACCTGAAACATTATTACATAGAACTATACTTTAACAAAGTTTTACACACAAATCTTAATTTTTACTTTTATGTTAAATGTGGTGCAATACTATATGCAGGCGCGTTACGATGACGTGACGCTACTAGCAGTGAACTAGGGTAAGTCCCGTGCACTCGCTCGCCTCTGTATCTTATACATGATACAGCGCTTGCTTTGCTTCATGGCGACGATGTCCATTTTGTGTAATGTAGTCCATGTCTCTCTTAGAAGGTTGATCTCTGCACCTCCCGGACACTCAATTTCTGTCACAGTCAGTCATTAGCAGCTAAACTGATCAGAACGTTTTCCAAAAATTTCACCAATTGAAAACATCTGGTCACTGCTTCTCGAGAGACCGACTCGCTGTCACTGGCCAATTGCGATTGTTGAACACTTGATTAGAATTGAAGCAGGATAGAATAATGTACCCATCTATGCCATCGAAGTTAGACTGTTAGTCTACTACCGGATTTGAGCTCGTGTTGTTGCGAGAGGTATCGTCCCTTGTGTACCCGGAAATCACCTACGAATTTAATTCTTCATACTTCACCCTATACTCTCAAAACTTAAAAATGTTATCATTTTCCATCCTTGCTTGTGTTGCAGTGGTAGTGACCAGAAGTGTAAATTAATTACCTACAGTATCCTGAAGGTAAAAGTATCACAGGATAAACTGGCTCTTCACTGAAGAGGATCCTACTGTAACGACCATGCCATCGATGGGACATCAACCGTCCTTTATCGGAAACAAAAAGATTAGAAGGTTTCATCGATAAATTGCGAGATTGTCAGCCGAACGGCGGTATCATCTTGAAGCATCGTTTCTACGAATTTCCTCTGCAAGCCTTTCACCTCGGGGCTACGAACAGGAATTTCTTTGATACATTGCTTCAAGACGATGATTAAGCGAATAGATTCCTTTAGTAATAGGATTGCATCATATTTTTCTGAGCGGTACTAGCTAGGTAACAACCCTAAACAGTTAATGCTGCCATTTTTACCATTACAGCGATACCTGAAGTAAGTGATAGTTCAACAAGAAAAGTAGTCTACTTTGCTTAATTCATTCGCTTATGAGGTATGGTATCATACTTTGGGGTAATCTTCCCATTTTCAAAGTATATTTTTGGCTAAGAAATGGGCGCTTATGGCAATAAGTGGTGTAAGTTCGCAAACCTCTTGTCAGCCACTGGTCATTAGTCTGGGTGTTCTGACATCGGCTTCTCAATACATAAATTCTTTACTGTCGTTTCTTGTTTACAGTATCAGCTTATTCCCAAGAATTAGCAGATTTCACTCATACTAGGCAGAAATCCAGTTGGAACGTACTTCCTTGATTCTCGTGGAGAAAAGCTTACAGTATACTGTTGCATCCATTTTCAGTAAGCTACCATAAGAATTCAAAAATCTTAGCAGTAATCCAAGCGCTTTCATATCTAAACTGAACAGATTCGCCCTAGGTCACTGCTTCTATTCTGCTGAGGAGTTCCTTGACAGTTAAGTTGATTCCTTTATTATATTGCTGATTGCGTTTACATAAACTCATGGCTTGTCGTTTTTCGGATTCATAAACATTTTGTTTTATTTGTTATCACTTTTCTGTTGTAATTCTGCATTGACACGTTCCATAACATTGGAGATTTCGTCCTCATTTTCGTCCTACTAAATCAAACGTATAAAGTAAGTAAAATAAAAGCTGTTCAATTATTTAGCAAGCATTACTGTTGTAAGTAATGTTCGTGTTACGTAGCCACCTGGAAATTGCTCCTGACGCTGCGATGAGCGTCCACGTCTAGACATGAGTGAATGCATGCCAATGCGTATAACTGAGTGAACAAATACGATTAGCTTTGATTGCAGCCCTAATGGAACCACACGACGATCCAATAGAGCGGCATAACCGCCTAGGACAGCCACGAAGCTAGCGGTCATCGATGAGCGTCTGTGCTCCAGAGCAAGGATCACTATTCTAACATCGCACGAATACTCGCCAGGAATCAAATAAGAGCTATAAGTCACTAATACCTCCAGTTTTTTGTCTTGTGGTTTTCTTCGGAAAACTAGTTGAAGCTTAATAATGAACTGGCAAGACTGTATACAGTTATATGCAAAACGTAAGGACGAAAGTAACTTTCTCGTTATGTGTTACTGCCAAGTAAGATAGCTCCATAAAACTTGGTCCACAGATACAAAGAACTGCTACAGTATAGTACGGAAGGGTAACTGGAAGAAATTTACAATGAGACCAACAGAAATAGTATTCTTATTCAAAGACAATAATGACACTGTTGTCACCACGAATCATGAGTTAACGAGCGTTGCGCTCTCATTTAAATACACTACTGGCCATTAAAATTGCTACACCACGAAAATGACATGCTACAGACGCGAAATTTAACCGACAGAAAGAAGATGCTGTGATATGCAAATGATTAGCTTTTCAGAGCTTTCAGACAAGGTTGGCGCCGGTGGCGACACCTACAACGTGCTGGTATGAGGAAAGTTTCCAACCGATTTCTCATACACAAACAGCAGCTGATGGCGTTGCCTGGTGAAACGTTGTTGTGATGCCTCGTGTAAGGAGGAGAAATGGGTACCATCACGTTTCCGACTTTGATAAAGGTCGGATTGTAGCCTATCACGATTGCGGTTTATCGTATCGCGACATTGTTGCTCGCGTTGGTCAAAATCCAATGACTGTTAGCAGAATATGGAATCGGTGCGTTCAGGACGGTAATACGGAACGCCGTGCTGGATCCGAACGGCCTCGTATCACTAGCAATCGAGATGACAGGCATCTTATCCGCATGGCTGTAACGGATCATGCAGCTACGTCTCGATCCCTGAGTGAACAGATGGGGACGTTTGCAAGACAACAACCATCTGCACGAACAGTTCGACGACGTTTGCAGCAGCATGGACTGTTAGCTCAGAGACCAAGGCTGCTTGACGCTGCAACACAAACAGGAGCGCCTGCGATGGTGTACTCGACGACGAACCTGGGAGCACGAAGGCAAAAAATGTCATTATCTCGGAATGATGGTCGCATCCGTGTTTGGCGACATCGCGGTGAACGCACATTGGAAGCGTGTATTCGTCATCGCCATACTGACGTATCACCCGGCGTGATGGTATGCGGTGCCATTGGTTACACGTCTCGGTCACATCTTGTTCGCATTGACGGCACTTAACAGCGGACGTTACATTTGAGATGTGTTACGACCCGTGGCTCTACCCTTCATACGATCCCTGCGAAACCCTACATTTCAGCAGGATAATGGACGACCGCATGTTGCAGGTCCTGTACAGGCCTTTCGGGATACAGAAAATGTTCGACTACTGCCCTGGCCAGCACATTCTCCAGATCTCTCACCAATAGAAAACGTCTGGTTAATGGTGGCCGAGCATCTGGCTCGTCACAATACACCCGTCACTACTCTTGATGAACTGTGGTATCGTGTTGAAGCTGCATGGGCAGCTGTACCTGTACACGCCATCCAATCTCTGTTTGACTCAATGCCTAGGCGTATCAAGGCCGTAGCCACATGTCAGTTCTAGTATAGTATATTTGTCCCATGAATACCCGTTTATCATCTGCATTTCTTCTTGGCGTAGCAATTTTAATGGCCAGTAGTGTATATGGCCGATAGAGTCAGCCTACAGGAATTGTGAAACGAGGCCTGTCTTCCAGGCAGGACCGGATGCCACAAAGGGAGCAGATTCACCACGAGACGGAAGCTTGATCACGGAGAGCAGCGTCATGTGGGCGCAGGTGGCAGATACGAAGAGGCTCACACGGGCGGAGAACAGTGCAGAGCTGCGTCATACTTTCTTTCAGGGGTGCTAGTTCTGCAAGGTTCGCAGGAGAGCTTCTGTACAGTTTGGAAGGTAGGAGACGGATACTGGCAGAAGTAAAGCTGTGAGTACCAGGCGTGAGTCGTGCTTCGGTAGCTCAGATGGTAGAGCACTTGCCCGCGAAAGGCAAAGGTCCCGAGTTCGAGTCTCGGTCGGGCACACAGTTTTAATCTGCCAGGAAGTTTCATGTCCATAATATTTTAGGATTTAGTGTTAAAGTGAAATTAAAAAGTTTTGCAACAAAGACCTGAATGCTAGAAAACGATCGACATTTCATATATAAGAGCATAATTAAAATGACAAATGTTGTAAATATCAATTCTGAAACTTCATTTGTTTAAAAGATATAGTAAATTTATACATCAGATCATCATTTCCTCCACATAAAACACATCGAACGATGACAGCATAACACCTTATTGACTCATTAGGTTCAAATGGTTCAAATGGCTCTGAGCACTGTGGGACTTAACATCTATGGTCATCAGTCCCCTAGAACTTAGAACTACTTAAACCTAACCTAAGGACATCACACACATCCATGCCCGAGGCAGGGTTCGAACCTGCGACCGTAGCAGTCGCGCGGCTCCGGACTGAGCGCCTAGAACCGCTAGACCACCGTGGCCGGCGACTCATTAGGTAATAGTATATTTGTTGTAAATTTAGTGCATAGTACTTACTTTTGTTCTTTATTTATTTATCAGATAGCACATTGGTGCAAAGCTACTGGCAGTGACGTTCAAAGATAAGAAGGAAATTGTATTGGTTTTCTGTAAAAGAATTTAAGGGTTATTATGTAATGGATATTATTGTTGCTTTATTTAGAACGTGAAAATGGTCAAGCTTTGATGATTTAAATATGATAAAATGTAAAGTAATATAGAATACGCTGTAGCCAATCAGATGGATGGCATCAGGAAAGGGAACTACGCTAGCCAGTTGAGCGAAGATGTTCGAGGTGCGGTAAATGCTGTCTGAGATGGGCAGAGGGCAGATCTGGTCTAGAAACCAAAGAATACAGTTAAGCTGTTGACACCAAAGGTTACAGTTCGGATTGAGATGAGAAAGCAGAGAGTCGGTCCTTAGGCAGCTAGGAAGTAAAACAACTTAGAAAATTTCGCGATATGTGGTAAGACTTAGTCTTATGTAAGATCCCTTTAGAAAAATTAGTGAATTAGATTGCTGATAAACCTCTTACGTTATCTGATTTTCAAACAGCTGAGGAGAACTGAACGTACTCAGACATTTCTCTCTTTACTTATTCTGATCAACACTAAACTGACACACAATATTTTTGGTGCAACGCAATCTGACTTTCAATAATCCCTACAAAAGAATGGCCCAGCCTAACAATAACCTATACCTTTCATGAATCACTTACCTCACAAAAATCTTCGTTACTCGAACTACTGCAATACACCGAGCGCCAATACACCAGCTAAATAAAACATTCTAATTACTGAAGGCACTAACTACTGATAGGCATAGTTAGCAAATGAAAGATTTTGATGGAGGACAAACAATGTATTTATCAGTCCGTAGAAATGTTGGAACACGTGAGGCAATACTGAGCCTACGACTTGTCTTACAAGCTAGGTTAAGGAAGGGCAAACCTACGTTTCTAGCATTTGTAGACTTAGAAAAAGCTTTTGACAATGTTGACTGGAATACTCTCTTTCAAATTCTGAAGGCGGCAGGGGTAAAATACAGGGAGCGAAAGGCTATTTACAATTTGTATGGAAAGCAGATGGTAGTTATTAGAGTCGAGGGACATGAAAGGGAGGCAGTGGTTGGGAAGGGAGTGAGACAGGGTTGTAGTCTCTCCCCGATGTTATTCACTCTGTATGTTGAGCAAGCACTGAAGGAAACAAAAGAAAAATTTTGAGTAGGTATTAAAATCCATGGAGAAGAAATAAAAACTGTGAGGTTCGCCGATGACATGGTAATTCTGTCAGAGACAGCAAAGGACTTGGAAGAGCACTGGAACGGAATGGATAGTGTCTTGAAAGGAGGATATAAGATGAACATCAACAAAAGCAAAATGAGGATAATGGAATGTAGTCGAATTAAGTCGGGTGATGCTGAGAGAATTAGATTAGGAAATGAGACACTTAAAGTAGTAAAGGAGTTTAGCTATTTGGGGAGCAAAATAACTGATGATGGTCGAAGTAGAGAGGATATAAAATGTAGACTGGCAATGGCAAGGAAAGCGTTTCTGAAGAAAAAAAAATTGTTAACATCGAGTATAGATTTACGTGTCAGGAGTCATAGATACTTGTTTATTACCGTACGTAGCTATCCATAGCGACATATGAAATATAATAACACCGCCTTCAGTCATAGGTACTTGTTTATTACCGTACGTAGCTATCCACACATCGAGAATAGATTTACGTGTCAGGAAGTCATTTCTGAAAGTATTTGTATGGAGTGTAGCCATGTATGGAAGTGAAACATGGACGATAAATAGTTTGGACAAGAAGAGAATAGAAGCTTTCGAAATGTGGTGCTACAGAAGAATGCTGAAGATTAGATGGGTATATCACATAACTAATGAGGAAGTATTGAATAGGATTGGGGACAAGAGAAGTTTATGGCACAACTTGACCAGAAGAAGGGATCTGTTGGTAGGACATGTTCTGAGGCATCAAGGGATCACCAATTTAGTATTGGAGGGCAGCGTGGAGGGTAAAAATCGTAGAGGGAGACCAAGAGATGAGTACACTAAGCAGATTCAGAAGGATGTAGGTTGCATTAGGTACTGGGAGATGAAGAAGCTTGCACAGGATAGAGTAGCATGTAGAGCTGCATAAAACTAGTCTCAGGACTGAAGACAACAACAACAACAACATATATATCAGTTCATAACATCCACTCTTACGGATTTACTCTTTCTGATGGACACACGTCCAGATCATCCGCTCTTAAAACTCCGCCATCCCTCTCCCCACATCCACCATTGCTGGCGGCTCACCTCCAACTGCGCAACGCTACGCGTTGTTCACATCGAACTGCTCAACACTACAATAGCAAATATTCCAACAATGTACCAGCCACAGACTACACACAGCACAGCCAGTGATTTTCATACAGAGCGCTACGTGTTGTTACCAACATAAAAACCTAAACAGCCTACTTACAGTCTCTGAGCGGTGAGCAGCCGCGCCTGGTGTCAACTCTAACTCTCCGCGTAGTTAACGAGGTGGAGTATTAGACTGGTGATTCACGATGAGGTTGCGAATGATCGATCTGTGTCAAATGGATATGCGCTCGAGTGTAACAGTTCGCCATTAGTTTGCTTTCTGAATAAACATTATTCTAACCAAATCGCTACTATGTGGTCTATATCATTTAAGGGTCGTTAATTTAGTTCCAGGTATCATTATTGCTGTTATTATATGTTATGTTAACTTTGAATTTCGCAAACTTGCCATCAGACACACAATTTAACCAAAGGTACAAGTGTCTAACTTACGGCGCGTAGTGCAACGAATGGAAAATACAGGGAGCGAAAGGCTATTTACAATTTGTACAGAAACCAGATGGCAGTTATACGAGTCGAGGGGCATGAAAGAGAAGCAGTAGTTGGGAAGGGAGTGAGACATGGTTTTGGCACTTCCCGATGTTATTCAACCTGTATACTGAGCAAGCAGTAAAGGAAACAAAAACTTGGGGTAGGTATTAAAATCCATGGAGAATAAATAAAAACTTTGAGGTCAGAGACAGCAAAGGACCTGGAAGAGCAGTTGAACGGAATGGACAGTGTCTTGAAAGGAGGATATCAGATGAACATCAACAAAAGCAAAACAAGGATAATGGAATGTAGTCGATTTAAGTCGGATGATGCTGATACCATTAGATTAGGAAATGAGACACTTAAAGTAGTAAAGGAGTTTTTGCTATTTGGGGAGCAAAATTACTGATGATGGTCGAAGTAGAGAGGATATAAAATGTAGACTGGCAATGGCAAGGAAAGCGTTTCTGAAGAAGAGAAAATTGTTAACAATGAGTATAGATTTAAGTGCCAGGAAGTCTTTTCTGAAAGTATTTGTATGGCGTGTAGCCATGTATGGAAGTGAAACATGGACGATAAATAGTTTGGACAAGAAGAGCTGTCGAAATGTGGTGCTACAGAAGAATTCTGAAGATTAGATGGGTAGATCATATAACTAATGAGGAGGTATTGAATAGGATTGGGGAGAAGAGGAGTTTGTGGCATAACTTGACTAGAAGAAGGGATCGGTTGGTAGGACATGTTTTGAGGCATCAAGGGATCACCAGTTTAGTATTGGAGGGTAGCGTGGAGGGTAAAAATCGTAGAGGGCGACCAAGAGATGAGTCACTAAGCAGATTCAGAAGGATGTAGGCTGCAGTAGGTACTGAGAGATGAACAGGCTTGCACAGGATAGAGTAGCATGGAGAGCTGCATCAAACTAGTCTCAGGACTGAAGACCACAACAACAACAACAACAACAACAACAACAACAACAGTGCGACACGTGCGGTTCCACCACTAGATGACTTTGAGCCAAGACATTTCGACGAAGGGGAACCACATGTGAGCCCGAACATCTTTGGGCATCTTGGGCATGTTAGCTCGCACCTGGATATTACAGAAGGTGCGACGTGCTTCTTAACACGGTGTGATCACCAGGGAGTGTAATGCACGCTCTGCAAAGTGATTCCACGCTTGCCAAAAGGCAGGTAAGGAGTTCTTAGGGTATGGGATGCCATTCATCCACCAGCGCGGCTGATGGTTGATGGTGCATGGGGACATGCTGCAATACGAGTCTCCAACGCATGCCACATATGCTCGATAGGATTTAGGACGGGAGAACTGTCAGGCTAGTCCATTCGTCGAATGTTCTCTAATTCGAACAGCTCCTCAGCCTGCACTGTTCGATGTGGTCGTGCGTTCTCCTCCACAAAAATGAAGGCTGTTTGCATCTTCGGAAAGACGTCAGGCCTACATGGGGAAGCAATACAGTGTCGCAATAACTTTGACCTTTGAGCGTATCGTGTTCAAATATATGGAGGTCAATAGATCCATGCAGCATTATGCACTCCCACACCATACCACGTCCACCACCAAAATGACCATGCTAGACAGTGTTCTTCGGTTCATCACGTCTTCACACCTGTCACCATATGACTGTGCTCCCCGGTAGCTGAGTGGTCGCCGGCACGGTAGCTCAGCGTGTTCGGTCAGAGGGTTAGCTGCTCTTTGTAATAAAAAAAACTGAGTAAATCGATCAATAACGAACTTAGACGGATGTCTTACGACGTCCGCTCCGAGCAGATGCAACGAACGAAAGGGAACAAAATGTCAGCGCGACAGATTGTCAATGCTAAAGGCAAGGGTTCGATTCCACGCAGGGTCAGATATTTTCTTCGCTCCGGAATTGGCTGTTGTGTTGTCCTAATCATCATCACTTCATCTCCATCCACGCGTAAGTCGTCGAAGTGGCGTAAAATCGAAAGACTTGCACCCGGCGAACGGTCTACCCGACGGGAGGCCCTAGTCACACGACGACTGTGTGACTGTACGTTCCAGAACAACTTCTCCAGCTAAACCGGGTCTCGTCCGAGAAGAACGTACGTCCCAGCTCGTCACTGGTGCAGTCCATACGCTTCTGGCACCATAGAAAACGTCGCCGGCGCTCAGCGGAACAAAATATACTGTTTGTCACCGCTCGGTTAGCCGTGCTGTCAAACGCACTGCTTCCCGGCACGAATCCGCCCGGTAGATTAGTGTCGAGGTGGCCAGTCTGTAGATGGTTTTTAAGGCGGTTTTCCATCTGCCTCGGCGAATGCGGGCTGGTGTATAGCTACATAAAGGAAAAGCCCCGACACGCCACGATAAAATTTATTACCTATAAACACGTGCGCGGGCACTGTAAGGGTCGGCAGAGAGATATTTTGCTACGCTGGGAGGCGGAAGACCAATGATGCTAACTTTTTCAGTTTTTTTGACAATTATTAGAGAGACTCTGTCTTTAGTTCTCGTGCCGAGAAGACGTATTTCTTGTGATACAATGTGTTTTCTGAAAAATAATCCTATGAAAGTATGAAGTGTGAGAGTTCATTTAGTGCACAAGCATGAAAGCTTTCTTTTCTTCCGCGCATAATCCTAATGTCATGTCACTGTAGCTGCCTGCATCAGAAGAAGAAGTCCGATCAAAAATTCTTACTGTATCCACGGTCAAGAATGAGAAATACACTCCTGGAAATTGAAATAAGAACACCGTGAATTCATTGTCCCAGGAAGGGGAAACTTTATTTACACATTCCTGAAGTCAGATACATCACATGATCACACTGACAGAACCACAGGCACATAGACACAGGCAACAGAGCATGCACAATGTCGGCACTAGTACATTGTATATCCACCTTTCGCAGCAATACAGGCTGCTATTCTCCCATGGAGACGATCGTAGAGATGCTGGATGTAGCCCTGTGGAACGGCTTGCCATGCCATTTCCACCTGGCGCCTCAGTTGGACCAGCGTTCGTGCTGGACGTGCAGACCGCCTGAGACGACGCTTCATCCAGTCCCAAATATGCTCAATGGGGGACAGATCCGGAGATCTTGCTAGCCAGGGTAGTTGACTTACACCTTCTAGAGCACGTTGGGTGGCACGGAATACATGCGGACGTGCATTGTCCTGTTGGAACAGCAAGTTCCCTTGCCGGTCTAGGAATGGTAGAACGATGCGTTCGATGACGGTTTGGATGTACCGTGCACTATTCAGTGTCCCCTCGACGATCACCAGACGTGTACGGCCAGTGTAGGAGATCGCTCCCCACACCATGATGCCGGGTGTTGGCCCTGTGTGCCTCGGTCGTATGCAGTCCTGATTGTGGCGCTCACCTGCACGGCGCCAAACACGCATACGACCATCATTGGCACCAAGGTAGAAGCGACCGTCATCGCTGAAGACGACACGTCTCCATTCGTCCCTCCATTCACGCCTGTCGCGACACCACTGGAGGCGGGCTGCACGATGTTGGGGCGTGAGCGGAAGACGGCCTAACGGTGTGCGGGACCGTAGCCCAGCTTCATGGAGACGGTTGCGAATGGTCCTCGCCGATACTCCAGGAGCAACAGTGTCCCTAATTTGCTGGGAAGTGGCGGTGTGGTCCCCTACGGCACTGCGTAGGATCCTACGGTCTTGGCGTGCATCCGTGCGCCGCTGCGGTCCGGTCCCAGGTCGACGGGCACGTGCACCTTCCGCCGACCACTGGCGACAACATCGATGTACTGTGGAGACCTCACGCCCCACGTGTTGAGCAATTCGGCGGTACGTCCACCCGGCCTCCCCCAAGCCCACTATACGCCCTTGCTCAAAGTCCGTCAACTGCACATACGGTTCACGTCCACGCTGTCGCGGCATGCTACCAGTGTTAAAGACTGCGATGGAGCTCCGTATGCCACGGCAAACTGGCTGACACTGACGGCGGCGGTGCACAAATGCTGCGCAGCTAGCGCCATTCGACGGCCAACACCGCGGTTCCTGGTGTGTCCGCTGTGCCGTGCGTGTGATCATTGCTTGTACAGCCCTCTCGCAGTGTCCGGAGCAAGTATGGTGGGTCTGACACACCGGTGTCAATGTGTTCTTTTTTCCATTTCCAGGAGTGTACTTACGGCTGAAGAAGACGAATATAAGCAAATGACGTAAACCTCAACAGCATGGAGAATAAGAGAGCATTCGCTTAAAAAAACTATAAGAAATCAAAATGATAAAAGTACGAAAAAATCAATTTGTTTAATTAATTGTATTATATATTTTTTACCATAAATTTTGCACACTGGTTCCCTCATTCCGTCTCAGTTACACTATGTCGGCGATTGCGGCACAAACTCTTTCTCCACATACGGGTACACCATAATTACTCAACCACGCAAACATTGGGGTTACACCAGTCTGGTGTGAGACGTTCCCTGGGGAGGGGGGAGGGGGAGGGTGCACTGAGGGCCGAACCGCACAGTAACATTGGTTTTGGTGTGTGGCGGCGGTGGGGTGAGTGGACTGCTGTAGCCTGTTGTGGGGTTGTGAACCACTGAGGGCTACGGCGGGGACGAAGCCTCTCCGTCGTTTCTAGGTCACCAGTAGTTCCAAACAATACAATACTGTTCGTCGCTCAAACAGACCACAACTATGTAGCCGCCGCGAAGTTGTCGATCGTGAGACTGGGTATTGCAGTCCTGTTAATTGTGGTTGCAATTTGCGTTCGCTGTTTGATGTGGGTCCCTTCTTGCCTTCTCTCCTTCGGGAAGCAGTGCCTGTCGTTCGGAACGCCCTTATGCACGCCAAACTATGCTATGCGCAATACCTACTACGCTCCTGCACTAATGTCGCCACACTTCGTCCTTCTTTTATTTTCCCTATGGTTCTTTCCCGTGTGAAGTCGTCGACATGTTGTCTCCGTGTCATGTTGCAACGAAGAGCACCACCGAAGTGCACTGTAACTACTCAGTGATTAACAGACACTGTCTTTTCCTGTTCCTTCAGCTGCCTCCTCTTGTTGGGCAGCCCAATTTGGCGCTGTAGTTAAGCTGATCTTTCATCGTGTGACGTCCACCTTTCTGTGCAAAAGTGGGAGATACCTGGAAAAACGCTCCTGCACTTTCGTTCATTTCCATTGTGTAGTTAATGTGTTATGTTCCTTTCTTTTATTTCGTCCTTAGGGTTTGCGGAGCGGCGTATCTTCATAACTGTCTGTCGTGGTGTCGACGTTGAACAATAAGAACTCATGGATGTCTGCTCGAGAAACACGACTAAAAAATTACTCACCTACTTCAAAGTTGAACAGTGGTCTTAAGCGAAGGCAGGACAAGCAGTCTAGCCGTTTGAAGCTGGGTATGTTGTGAACGTCACATCTTGCTCATCAGATGCTCCGTGGTTACTCAGATTAGATCTGCTGCAGATTCTATCATCCTAAATGATGTAAATGCCAGACTACCCCATCAAGTTGTGGATACTTGAAAAATCAACTACGATGCACCTGGGAAATACCACGTGATTAGTTCTTGAACTTCTCAGGGACTTCGCCTGTTGCGTATTGTTTATTCAATTGAATAAATTACTTGGTTGATTATGGAGTCATAGAGTTTGATCTGGTAAATATGAGATTTATTGACAATATGAAAATTAATCACAGACAAATTAATTGATATATTCGAAGAACTTTACAATGATTTTACAGGAGAAGAGCAAAAAAAAAAAAAGAGTGATTATTAGGGTCGGCACAAGCATGACAGTAGACAATTGTGGTTGAAATGGTGCCCAGGCACATAAAGGACTCAAGTGTTGTATTTAATTGTAATAAAAAAATTTATAATTACATAAAGAAAATTACAAAAAAAGACTGTATGAATCCAAAGGGAGTGCTCAAGAAATAAAGAAAGGATCAGAAACATCATCACCAGACCTTGGAATCAGCTCAATAACGGAACTAAACGTACGGGAAAAGATCCCCTTTGAAACAAGAATTAAATTGCAGAACACATTCACACAAGGGCGAAGTTGGAAGTGCGCTCGCAAAGATGGTCTTATCGTGGTTCCGACTGTTATGGCTGTTGACGAGCCACTGGGTGCCGTACTACGTTGGCTGATAGGTGTGGCTGGTATGGGCCGTTGTGTTGGACTCCGAGCAGTGGACCTCATCGCCTTCCTCATTACCGATAGCGGACCCGGAAAACTCTACGTCCGGTAGATTCAAAGTAAACGTTTCAAGACTTGGCCGAGGGCTAAAGTCAAGAAAAATACAGATGAGAACTGAACCATCAGTCACGTCCAAATCAAGAGTCCAAGCTAGAATGCCTCTGTAATTTTTGATAGCCTTCCTTCAAACCTCGGAAAGGCACCAGGCACAATGTTTCTAGATTCTCAGAAAGGGCTTTATTGCTCCTCCAATGAGGGATCTGGAAGTCAGTTCACTAGTTCCCACCAGCAAGTAATAGGTGTAGCCAGCCACTAATGAGATTAGAGTTTGCGGAAATGGGAACCGAAAGTGACCACATTCTCATGATTTGACTTGTTTGTAGGAAAGTGCTTGAAGTTTTGGTGTGAGCTTCGTACTGCGTTCCAACGGAAAGGGCAAAGTTCGGAATTTTGGAGATGCACTTGTGGAACGGTGTCGGAAGATTAAAACATAGCGGGACATTGGCAAAGCGGCCAGCTGGAGATTCCGCAGCAAGCTTCCTAACGGCAGGAGTTCTCACCACTTCCGCCATCGTTTCCTCTTCTGCTGTTAAAAGCATCATCATTAAAATCTGGTCAAGCAGCCAATCATCCATTGTCCCAGGTACCTGGAAGATTTGGATTTAAAGTCTCGCTTGACTGCTGGTGATGTCCGTTACCGTGAGGCCTTCGAAGGACAGCCGACTCTTTGGTAGCGTACAAATACTCTACCTATCCTTGCCCCAGCGTGAAGGACTTCCCGTGGCCTAAGGCCGTTTAAAGAGAAGAAGCTACTATAAATATGAAATAGTTTATTGGGTACCGAAAGATCAGTCAACTACACGGTTACATGCTGTGTCCTAAACACTCATGTACCAGTGAGCAATCTATGGAAATGTGGACAAATAAATACCGAATTGGAAAGTAGATAAAGTAGGAAAAATCTCATAATATACAAATTAAAAAATGTAGGGAAGGCCTGAAAAAGCCGCTGTCTCACGTCATCCTCTACTCAGGTTCGAAATTGTTACTACGAGAGATTTCACTGAGAAACAAGGTGACACTTTTTCCAAACAATTTCTCTCACCACAGGAATCAATAAGAAGAGAAAGGGAGTAACAAAAATGTGAAACGTAGGGAAGGGGAAAAAATAGAGAGCATCTTTTGTGTCTCCTCAAGATTTCCCATTCATTCGAATTACGTTTTCCTTACACAGGAACTCTGAAGTCTTATGTGAAACTGATACAAGTGAAACATACAAAAATTGCTTCAGATTAGCAACGGAAAATACTGAACGCGAAAATGACGATTTGGCCCTGTCTGACTACCCCCAAAAGCAGTTTTTAGGAAATCTTAATAGTGATATTATTTCCTCCTTATTGCTCTTTAACATATAAATTACAAAATAAACATAAATGAATGATTAAGGGAACTAGTAACTATTAAATGATGAAGGTTATTTGTGCTTATACATTTATTATAGATTAAAACCCCTTCATTTATTACAAATATTTATATATCAATATCCAATGGATATAAAGAGATATTAATGAATTTCTTAACTAATATTACTGATCAGTTGCCCAAATCTACCGCTTTTTACTGTTACGCGATCTCATATAAATAACGGGAGATGACTGACACCATCTGCGTATCAAACACTGGAAGACACTACTTTCAAAGATGATCTACAGGGGTGTGGAACCTCGGACTGCAGAAGGTGGTTCTCTGACTAGTATAATCTGATACCGTCTTCTCCTCTCTGTGTTCTACAGACGCGAAACGCAAACTCCCAGCCGCAAGGACGGAGTTCAGACATAGTCGCAACGTGAGTGTAGGCAGAAGAAGTGCTCTCAATCACTGAACGCTACGTACTCAACGACGACTCTACCTGGAAGCGCAGTACAGAATCGTATAAGTTTGCAACAGTACAGTGCCTAACAGTTCTAATTATAAAATCTTCTGAGAGCAAAGACAGAAAGTCCGTCTGTACCAAGAAAAGCTGATACTGAGCGGCCATCAAACACAGGCGCTCAAAATGGAAGACCTTTCCTCTATACTGCTGGCTTCCCAGCAAAGCTCGGCTCCCTTCCCTCATAACTGCAAAACGCGAATCATATTCTCAAAACCATACAATATTATCCCTCTCTACAGATACTCCCGAGCGCCGACCATCCGTATTTTAGTCTTTTGTTGTCCAGCGCGGAATGTTTGTGAGGAAATACCTTTCCCTGTTGATCAGGAATTCATACAATGGCACACTTCTCACAGTAAAAATCCTCGGAAAAAAGCCAATCTGCGTGATTTCCGAGGTAACGCTTCCCCGTTCCTCTCTGTGGCGTCCAATGATTTTCAGTGTTTCCGACGTTATCCGGTTATCTATCCGTCCCCGCTACACACCAGCCGGCCGCTGCTGTATTGTGCTTCAGTGCTCAGGTGCCTCGACCGTCCGCCTTGGAATCCTTCCTGTGCTAAGCAGACCAGTACTCCTGTGTGGGCTTTTCCACCCAGTGTTTGAGTGACGCCTGCCGTTTCATTTCGACTGGCGTTGTTGATACCCAAACTCTTGTTCACTTTGAATTACTGTTTAATGTAATTGTTGCTCATCTCAGGCGTTGTCGGTGGATGACGATAGCAAATATCGTTCAACTTTCCTCACAGAAAGAAATCCGGGGAAGTCAGATCCGATGAACGTGCGGGCCATGGTATGGTGCTTCAACGACAAATCCACCTGTCATGAAATATGCTGCTCAATACCGCTTCAACCGCACGCGAGCTATGTGCCGGACATCCATCATGTTGTTAGTACATCGCCATTTTGTCATGCAGTGCAACATCTTGTAGTAACATTGGTAGAACATTACGGAGGAAATCAGCATACATTGCACCGTTTAGATTCCCATCGACAAAATGGGGACCAATTATCCTTCCTCCCATAATGCCGCACCCTACATTAACCCGCTAAGGTAGCTGATGTTCCACTTGTCACAGCCATCGTGGATTTTCCGTTGCCCAATAGTGTATATTATACCGGTTTACGTAACCGCTGTTGGTGAGTGACGCCCCGTTGCTAAATAGAACGCGTGCAAGAAATCTGTCATCGTCCTGTAATTTCTCTTGTGCCCAGTGGCAGAACTGTACACGACGTTCAGAGTTCTCGCCACGCAATTCCTGGTGCATAGAAATATGCTCCGGGTGCAATCGATGTTGATGTAGCATTCTCAACATCGACGTTTCTGAGATTCCCGATTCTCGCGCAGTTTGTCTGCTAGTTATGTGCGGATTAGCCGCAACAGCAGCTAAAACACCTACTTGGGTATCATCGTTTGTTTCAGGTCTTGGTTAACGTTTCAAATACGGCTGAACACTTCCTGTTTCCTTAAATAACGTAACTATCCGGCGAACGGTCTGGACACTTGGATGATGCCGTCCACGATACCGAGCAGCACATTTTGATGAACATATCCATACATAAACACGATATCGGCATTTTCCGCAATTGGTAAACGGTCCATTTTAACACGGGTAATGTATCACGAAGCAAGTACGGTCCGCACTGGCGGAATGTTACGTGATACCACGTACTTATTACAGCGCCATCCATCACAAAGCGAAACAAGTGGTCCAACTAAAACATTCATATTTCCTTACGTACTACACGAATATGTATAAAAATGGGGGTTTCTATTAAAAAAAACGCAGTTGGTATCCGTCTGACCTACGGCAGCGCCGTCTAGCGGGCCAACCATAGCGCCATCTGGTTTCCCCCTTCAAGCTAGACAAGTTTCGTTCTTTTTAGTTTTTTCGCTTGATGCTTATTTCGTGAGATATTTGGCCCAGTCACTATCAATGGACCACCCTGTATACGGAAACTTACAACCTCTCTACAGTGTCACTGTGTGAAATGTTATTTGTAAGTAGCGTGTGTACGTAGTGTAAAACAAAATTGGAACCAAGTTATTAAGGCTTTCTTGGCCACTCGTTGACAAATTGCCTGTTGGCTTCTGTCTCGGCTGAGATTTCTCTGATGATTTCTCTGACGTTTCCAAACGCAAATGACTGGCATTATCAGAGCTCTACTCTCCATTGCTAGCGGTGCACTGGTGTCGAGCTCGCGGCCGCAGATCGTATGTACCTGCCGCGTCAACGTCCAACGGCGTTTCTGTAGTCATCACCACTGCAATTCTCCCCTTGATACCGGGAAAGATCCTTGGTGCAGGACGGGAATCCACGATCCTTGGGAAAAAAGCAACAAAACCTACAAAAGACATATGTGCATCTCCATAATATCTACGACAGCAACAAATGAGAAGTGGTATAATTGAAACATCTATAATTATCTGAAAAACAAAGACTGAGTAGCACAAACATGATAAGAAAAATATTTTCATATAGAATGATTGAAAAAATTAAAAAAAAGGTGGTGTTTCCTGATCAAATTGTGGAAGAAACACTGCTTGATCGTATATGATAACCGTATCTGTTGTCATGTACTTGCTCCTTCTCTTCTGAATAATTCATCTTCAGATATTTCCAGGATTGACGTCATGTCTTTACTGTGGCCTTTTTTTCTATCAGTTGTAACTGTCTTCTTCACTTGAGGCTGTAACAACAAAGGAAGTAGGTTACAGTACGCTTGTTCGCCCACTGCTTGAATACTGCTCAGCAGTGTGGGATCCGCACCAGATAGGGTTGATAGAAGAGATAGAGAAGATCCAACGGAGAGCAGCGCGCATCGTTACAGGATCATTTAGTAATCGCGAAAGCGTTACGGAGATGAGAGATAAACTCCAGTGGAAGACCCTGCAGGAGAGACGCTCAGTAGCTAGGGGCTTTTGTTAAAGTTTCGAGAACATACCTTCACCGAAGAGTCAAGCAGTATATTGCTCCCTCCTACGTATATCTCGCGAAGAGACCATGAGGATAAAATCAGAGAGATTAGAGCCCACACAGAAGCATACCGACAATCCTTCCTTCCACGTACAATACGAGACTGGAATAGAAGGGAGAACCGATAGAGGTACTCAGGGTACCCTCCGCCACACACCGTCAGGTGGCTTGCGGAGTATGGATGTAGATGTAGATGTAGATGTAGAAATCACTCTGTAGCGAACTTCTAAAAACATAACTGCAAGAAACATTTTAACAAAAACGCTTAGTTGTGCTATCAGTAATCTTGACATCAAACTATTGATATATTTTACGGCTAGGTGCGCTGCCTAACGTCTGTTATCGATAGCAGTAATGCACTCTCCCGTCCGGTAGGATCAGTGAGCTGCAGAATGAACACTAAATCCGGTAATGGGACCCTAACCTTCATTAAAGTCACTGGCTGTCCCAGCACACTGTGGCGTGAGCCGCACATAAATATAAAAAAATCACAAATATTTCAGAGGTCCAGTGGAACCTGATGCGGACAAAATCAACACCACCAATATTTCGTGGTGGTCGGCACCTCCAACGACGCTAACAAACAAACACACAAAAACTTCCTTGCACATCAAATGGTTCAAATGGGTCTAAGCACTATGGGACTTAACGTCTGAGGTCATCAGTCCCCTAGACTTAGAACTACTTAAACGTAACTAACCTGAGGACATCCATGCCCGAGGCAGGATTGGAACCTGCCACCGCAGCAGCAGCTCGGTTCAGGAATGATACGCCTAGAATCGCCCGGCCACAGCGGCCGGCCTTGCACATTACCTCGGAGGGTGATAAACTAATGCCTTCTGCCCCTACCATATACTCCAACCAACTTCATCCATTCCTCTTAATCCAGATTGTGAAAACCATGTTATATTTTATTTCTTCTACAACTTTATTGTGCAGGGTGAGCTTGTTTTATACTGCAACATGTGGAAAGGTGGTGTATGCCATGAGTATATTACCCCAGAAGTACCTCTTCTCGCATTCTCCTTTGACTTAAACGCGTGTACCTGTGTCCCACGTTTAATACCTCCAACCTCTTCAATTAAAAAAGTTCACCAGATTCGTTCACTCGTCAGTGCGGCGTCCAGGACTTCGTTTAAAAACATCATTGTTTGCTCCACCCAGTATTCGTTTTTGTCAAACCTTTACACAAACAACCTATAAGAAACATCGCAAAAAGGAAACACAAATTTTTACCCAATATCATGAACAACATACGCATTACAAAATACTGCCAAGGAAAAAGCACATTAGAAAACATATTACATAGGAATTCCCAGACTCTCTCCCCTCAAAAATTTTCTAATTTGCTTGGTCCTTCAGGCTACCTACTCTGATTTATCTCTTCTTCCTTACGATTGTCTCCACTATTGTCTACCACGAGTTCGTTTGTCGGCTTCATACACGTGGTCGATTCTCATCATTGTTTGTTTGTACTGTTCTGCGGTTGTTCACGCCGCGGGTCTGGTGCTCTCACCTCCACAATCTGAGCATCTTGCTTTTCGTTATTGCGTCGCTGAACGCTTTCATCCCTACTGTTGTAATTGTCATTGTTACTGGGTCTTGGAACATGTTGTTAGTCGATGTGGTTCGGGCTGTTACTTGTCTTCTCACTGTTTTATATCCAAGCTCCTGTAACAGAGTTTTGAATGTCTCTTTGTTGTCTCCACTGCAGCTGACTGTGTTCACTGCAGTTACGTTTTGGTATTGCAACAGGTTCTTCGATGTGATTCGGACTGTAACTTCTCACTGTTTATGTATCCAAGCTCTTGTAACAAAGTTTCAAATGTATCTTTGTTGTCTCCACTGCGGCTGATTTCTGTAGTAGGAACGGACTAGGTCAACTGGTACGAAAGGAATGTCAAGAAACTGGTTCTTTTGAGGCATTATTTTCCAAAACTTAATGGGCTGCGTTTGCCCTAGTTTGTAAAGCTTTTTCGCAACATGCTCACATATTTGACACATGGCTAAGCCTCCTGCAACCAATACATCATGAAGAACTTCTCCTGAAACTGGCGGCAAGATTTTTAATTATGTGGCGTTGTTCGCATCTTTGCCACTACTTTGACTTCGAGAAAACTGCACATCAAGTGGACAGCCCACATTGGTGCGACCGAATAGTCAAATTGTTCTACTCAAGCACTGGGATGGAAGTTTAAACCATTTTCCCGAAACACCTGAAATTTGCGAAGTTTTAGGAAGTCGTTATTGTGAAAGGTTTCCCCCTTCCGATGACCTTGTGGTCTTGTGCAACATCGGACGGGAATCATAGGATGCTCCACATTGTCTGTAATGACACACTTCTGTTAATGGTAAGAGATCTACTGTAGTCACTTCCTACTGTAAAATCAAGTACAAACGGGATGTTGCACTCGGTTCCGCTGGTACCAACCTCTACGCCTAATGCATACGTTACTTTCACTCGCAGGTTTCTGAGTTGCTCAGTCATAATTTCTTCCTGTTGCTTGCAGCTCATCAACTGAAAAAAAATGCGGGAAAAGGCTTGAACAATCTGCCCTTCGGACATGGCAGACGTGTAAGAGAAACGCTGCCAGCATCTATGTTTATTAACCAGGAATATCCGCAAAATCCGAGTGTAGTTGAGACCACGGGGAGAAGCGCCTGGCCAAGGAAAAATAAACGTTGTGGAGGTGCAGGAGGTAATCATATGAGTGATGGCCACGTCTATACCCACCAGTAGACATGTTGGTAGGCCAGGCGCTCGGTGAGTACAACGCCTCTATGCCCGACGAGCAAGAGATTCCAGATGAGCTGCTGTAGTCCAGCCATGATAACGACCCTGGCACAGCCATTCTTCCCCTGGAGCAGGAGCACATCGTTGAGAGTGGCGAGCTTCTTGTGGAGATACTACACTACTGGCCATTAAAATGGCTAAACCACGAAGATGACGCGCTACAGACGCGAAATTTAACCGACAGAAAGAAGATGCTGTGATATGCAAATGATTAGCTTTTCAGAGCATTCACACAAGGGTGGCGCCGGTGGCGACACCTACAACGTGCTGACATGAGGAAAGTTTCCAACCGATTTCTCATACACGAACAGCAGTTGACCGGCGTTGCCTGGTGAAACGTAGTAGCCTCGTGTAAGGAGGAGATATGCGTACCATCACGTTTCCGACTTTGATAAAGGTCGTATTGTAGCCTATCGCGATTGAGGTTTATTGTATCGCAACATTGCTGCTCGCGTTGGTCGAGATCCAATGACTGATAGCAGAATATGGGATCGGTGGGTTCAGGAGGGTAATACGGAACGCCGTGCTGGATCCCAACGGCCTCGTATCATTAGCAGTCGAGATGACAGGCATCTTATTCGCATGACTGTAACGAATCGTGCAACCACGTCTCGATCCCTGAGTCAACAGATGGAGACGTTTGCAAGACAACAACCATCTGCACGAACAGTTCGACGACGTCTGCAGCAGCATGGACTATCAGCTCGGAAACCATGGCTGCGTTTACCCTTGACACTGCATCACAGACAGGAACGCCTGCGATGGTGTACTCGACGACGAACCTGGGTGCACGAATGGCAAAACGTAATTTGGCGGATGAATCCAGGTTCTGTTTACAGCATCATGATGGTCGCATCCGTGTTTGGCGACGTCGCGGTGAACGTACATTGGAAGCGTGTATTCTTCATCGCCATACTGGCGTATCATCTGGCGTGATGGTATGGAGTGCCATAAGTTACACGTCTCGGTCACCTCTTGACGGTACTTTGAACAGTGAATGTTACATTTCAGATGTTACGACCCGTGGCTCTACCCTTCATTCGATCCCTGCGAAACCCTACATTTCAGCAGCATAATGCACGACCGATTGTTGCAGGTCCTGTACGAGCGTTTCTGGATGCAGAAAATGTTCGACTGCCAGTACATTCTCCACATCTCTCAGCAATTGAAAACGTCTGGTGAATGGTGGGCGGCCAACTGGCTCGTCACAATACGCCAGTCATTACTCTTGATGAACTGTGGTATCGTGTTGAAGCTGCATGGGCAGCTGTACCTGTACACGCCATCCAAGCTCTGTTTGAATCAATGCCCAGGCGTATCAAGGCCGTTATTACGGGCAGAGGAGGTTGTTCTGGGTACTGATTTCTCACGATCTATGCACCGAAATTGCGTGAAAATGTAATCACATATCAGTTCTAGTATAATATATTTGACCAATGAATACCCGTTTATCATCTGCATTTCTTCTTGGTGTAGCAGTTTTAATGGCCAGTAGTGTACATTTACGTTGTGATAAATGAACTGTTGTAGATAATCCTCCGATCTTTCACTCCCCGCAGCCCTGAGACCTGATAACAACACATCAGGAGTAAGGGTTTGTGGTCTATGAACGGCATGACATGGCGGTGGAAACATAGTCATAAAATATTTTTAGTCAAAATATGACCGCTACTGCTTTTCTTTCTTGAATGTAGTTACTCTGTGCAACAGAGAGTGCTAGATGCAAATATAATTAGTCACTCAGTTCTACAAATCATATATGAAAGCACTGTCCGCAGCCCGTAGTCTAATCCATCGGCTTCCAAAATGAGGGGTTTGGTGGCTGAGGAGGGCCTGTTTAAAGTTATGGAAGGCTTTATCACATACGACAGTCCACTGCCAGTGAACATTTTGGTGCAAGAGGTGGTGTTATGGTTCTGCTATGGCTGCTTCAAACAATCCTCCCGATCTACTGCGGAATATTTTTGATGAATTTAGTAGACCCCATGGAACTTCACCAGGTGGTACGAAACAGGGGCTGACTTACACGTTAGAACAAGAATGACAGAAATGGATTACGGAAAGTTCCCTTAAGGATAGTCGTTGTCACATATCTCCCCAATATATATGTCATACTCAGGCTATTGTTTTTATGTAGACTTTTCTCACGTCGCGAGAGTCAGGCTGTTGAAGCAAGATAATCGGACCCTAAAAGACACAAAATTTCCCCACTGTGTGTCATCACAGTTACCGAAACATGCATGCAGCATTTCCTGAGCTACCGCGCTTATGACGCCATTATGACGGTCAGACTAATTCCGCGGTTAGTACCCAGCAAAACCACGGTCCTATAAGTTCCCGACATTAATTCTTTGTTGTTATGACAACGAATGTCATTTGTTTGTTGTACACCTTGTATTATATGGTATTGTATGTTAACCGGGGACCTAGAAATGATGGAGAGGCTCCGTCCTCGCCGCAGCCGCAGTGGTTCATAACCCCACGACGACTACTGCAGTCCACCCCTCCGCCGCCCCACACCGAACCCAGGGTTATTGTGCGGTTCGACCCGCGGTGGACCCCCCAGGGAACGTCTCACACCAGGCGAGTGTAACCCCTATGTTTGCATGGTAGAGTAATGGTGGTATACGCGTACGTGGAGAACTTGTTTGAGCAGCAATTGCCGACATAGTGTACCTGAGGCGGAATAAGGGGAACCAGCCAGCATTCGTCGAGGCAGATGGAAAATCGCCTAAAAACCATCCACAGACTGGCCGGTTCACCGGACCTCGACACAAATCCGCCGGGCGGATTCGTGCCGGGGACCAGGCGCTTCTTCCCGCCCGGAAAGCCGTGCGTTAGACCGCACGGCCAACCGGGCGGGCCCTTGTACACCTTGAATGAGGTAACAGAAGAGACTGGATTCTGCACATTACGGCGATGAGTTCATTATAGAGGACAAGCTCTGATTGACCACAAAGGGAGAGTCTGCGCTGGCTAAGCACCGTGTGACGTAAAGGAGCTTTATCGCTGTACATTCCCACTAAGTAGGCAGGAACTGTTGCGGCAGTCTTCCCTTTAAAATGCAGTAAACGAATAATTGTACGATGCTCCACTTTATCAGTTATTTTGTTTTTTCAGCTCTGGCGATATGTTATGGTAATGTTGCTTGTGGATTTCAATGTGTACCAGCACTGAAGATAATACTCATTCAAAAAAAGCAAAACAAAATTTTATTTTTTCGAGGTGATAATTAAATCTTTACGACGATGGAACTACTATCTTCCTCAGGTACTCCGAACAATGGTGTCATTTAGGCTCATTGTGTGAACTTTAGTCAGGAGTTGAAATATAGATGGGCAACAGTATGTATGAGAAGAGTAGGGTAGTTGGTGTTTGAGGCTGAGAAGGTTAGGCTGGGGTAGACAGTTTGGTCGAATAAGGGAGTGGCTTCATTCATTGTGTGAACTGCGTTGGAAGGCAGGTAAAACGCACACTCCATGCTCATCACTCATAACAACAGTTTCGGCATCCAGAAGTTACGGACCAGGCTTCAGCGTGGGCCCATGATTCGTGTTTGCTGTCATGCCCTCAAAGAAATGAAACGACCTCATTAAGCTACAGTCTGCCCTGGCCACAGCCTCTCAAATGGGGATATCTTCGAGCTACTACTTACTGTAGAGTTTGAATTCATTACAAGTCACAAATAAGCCGATAGGTAGTTAAAAGACAATGTCACTGGTGGTCTGAGAACACCAAATGTGATTTCGTAAATATCACAGAAAAAATAACTGTAAGCAGCCACATTCTAAGATAAAAACTGACGCGCCATGGAGGAATTATCCAAATGGGAAGGGCGCTTCCTGACACGCCTTTGGGCCTGGAATATCACTGACTGTTCAGCGAGGAGTCCTGCTTCGAACTGAGTGCCAGTGACCTCCGGACAGAGGTAAGATACCGACCTGACTCTCCCATCATACAGCCTGCAGCCTGCCAACTACAGATTCCATTTCATTTCATAGCAGTATCTCTTTGGTTGCCCTCCTGTGGCTCCCTTGCAGAACAGCGGCTCATTGGCGCTACTCTCTGCTAAAGTTTGTTACCCTTCATGGCAATTGTCCTGGGCCTACATTTCAGCAAGATAATGCCCGCCCACACACGTTGAGAGTTTCTACTGCATGTCTTCGTGCTTGCCAAGCCCTAAGTTGGCGAGGTCGCTGGTTTCCTCTCAAATGAGGTTTGAAGCATTATGTGCAAGGCCCTGCAAGAAGCTCGGCGTTTCGACGAACTAACGTGCGTTATTCACTTGCTCAATTTGTGAAGCTCTTCCTCTTGAAAAAATAATCTAGTTAAAAAAATGTAATCATTTGTTTGTCTGTAGATGTACATGACACGTACCGATTTCCGTCCCATTCGGATGATTAGTCCACTGTGCCAGATTTTTTTGTGTAACTATAGCGGTGTGCACTAACATGGCGGCTGCGCGAAGAGCTATGGGCTGAGAGAGGAGGAGAATACGTTGCATCACGAGTGTGCTCTGTGTTTCTGCCCCACGCCTCACATTCCAGCTGTTGGCTCACCTGGTAACTGTCAGCGCTGGGGTGAGCGTGCACTAGGCCACTGTTTTTGCCTTTGACTCTCCCTAGTAGATTGTTCGGAAACTATCTCTGTCGCTTCTTAACGTAATAATTGCCATGTTTGTATTATGCCCTGCTCAGTGAAGACTGTAGCAAGTGACCTCACCATATGTACCCTAAAATGAAAATGAACACTAAATGTTCTTCCTGCACACCGAAGCGCTCGCTACAGGCTGATGCAGCGCTGGCTAGAGTGTCACGTGGCACACTGCTCCACTGCCTGGCGTCTTACGTGCACACCACTATAGCTTTGGGCCTGTCGTCAGACAGCAGCGAGGATTTCTGATACAAATTTTACATTTTTTTGGTTTCTAAAAAAGGTTTTTCTTTATGCATTACAGAGTAGAGGCCAGTATGATACGTGGTTCCTTAGTCGTACCACACTTACACACCGTATCTTAAATTCTCTAAAAGAGAAAGCGAGATGGAATCATGGATGGTAGTCACACTTTATAATTAAGGCAATTAATTGACATTATGCCTTTTGAAAAATTGCAAATTGTGGACGAGCCACTAGATAAAGCTTTCCAAATACAGTTAGAAACCCAACATACTCAGCCTCAAACAGTGCCTTATTAAGAAAACAGAATTACTGGCAAAAATTCAAACTCCCATATAGGATATTCCTGAAAATACATACACTATTGACAAGCTAAAATCCAATTACATAACATGATAGAACCACTTAAATAAAAAAAAACTACAGCTGAAACATTGATCTTTAAAAATAAACGTTCGTTTGCTCAGACACGTGTTAATAAAAAAAAAAAATTACTAGAAAAGGCGGCACAAGAAACTCAGCAGGTGATATGAAGTTTTAGGTTTAGTGAGTTGCCAGACCCTAATATTTAAGGAAACCAGTTCATACACGAACAGGTTACATACAATATGTATTTATATATCCACCAGCTTAAGCCACCTTGGTGGAAGGAAGATAAGGACTAGACTTTGGAAGACGACATGTGAACAACTCCTGGTAGTGGCCGGGTGCTTAAACACTGCTAGGTCTAGACCTCGGATGACATTTCACTCCCCGGAGCCATAGAAAGACTCGGCAGAACCTTTGATTCACTTACACATGGACAACTACATTAACAGAGAGCAGGCTTTAAAAACGGCAACATAAAATCATTCGATTGCAAGAGACATCAAGCACTAGTAAAACTTCTGAGAAAACTTTCAAATAACGGCCACCATTTAACTAGGCCAACTGAACTATTCCACGCCGGCTCAAGGTCCGACTATGAAAGTCTCACCATAATAATAAAGTTTAAATGGCCCTGAGTCATCATCATCATCATCATCATCATTTAAGACTGATTATGCCTTTCAGTGTTCAGTCTGGAGCCTAGCCCCCCTTATAAAATTCCTCCATGATCCCCTATTCAGTGCTAACATTGGTGCCTCTTCTGATGTTAAACCTATTACTTCAAAATCATTCTTAACCGAATCCAGGTACCTTCTCCTTGGTCTGCCCCGACTCCACCTACCCTCTACTGCTGAGCCCATGAGTCTCTTGGGTAACCTTGCTTCTCCCATGCATGTAACATGACCCCACAATCTAAGCCTGTTCGCCCTGACTGCTACATTTATAGAGTTCATTCCCAGTTTTTCTTTGATTTCCTCATTGTGGATACCCTCCTGCCATTGTTCCCATCTACGAGTACCTGCAATTGTCCTAGCTACTTTCATATCTGTAACCTCAACCTTGTTGATAAGGTAACCTGAATCCACCCAGCTTTCGCTCCCATACAACAAAGTTGGTCGAGAGATTGGACGGTGCACAGATAACTTGGTCTGGCTCTGAGTGCGTCGGTAAAAAAAAAAAAAAAAAAAAAAAAGCATAATTACGACAACTTACTTCATATCAGGTACATATTGCGAGGGAGCAGGTTCCACAGCTTCATCGCTTTCCTTCAAATTTTGTTCCTAGCGAAGTCGCAGAACTTGTATCTCCCAGGTGCTCATGTCGGCTAAACGCCCAACCAGTTTCATACCACAACGTGTAACGGTCATCACGCTCGTTTGGCAGTCGTTGACATTCGTCTCCCCGCGAATGTCAGGAGATCTCGAAGGTTACCCGTCGAAGACTAACAACCAACCCCTTTCGCCCGCCAAGCCGGAAGAGAAGACACTCGAAAAGCAAAGATAACTTAGCTCAACCACAATCGATCTCAGCGATACATGAGCAAAATAACACTGACGCCAGCGCGCCACAACTCACACTCTCATCACGAAGTTTACGTGCGGACTTCCGGATGCAGCATTTGTCTTACATTTAAAAGCTCTAAACTTTAGTTGTAACTATCTTTAAAGTAACTAATAATCCTGCCGGAGGAATATCCGCAGTTAAACATTATAGCAGAGGTGGAAAATGCCGCATCAGTTGTAAGGTTATTTCTATTTTTCACTAGTTAAAACACGACTAGATTCGTGCTCTTGCATGCCCATCGTCAGATGTTATACTGAAATTAAATAAGAGACCTGGGCTAGTAAGTTTTTACGCGGTAGTAAACATAAAGAAGCTTAAGAGAAGTTCCACATAACATTTTAGAAAACAGTGTTCGGGCTAGGTGCGGTAAAACCTAATCGAATGGCAAAGTGACACCAGACAGTACTGCGGACGACTGCCTGGGTAAAGAAATATGCAATGAACATCAGGACACTTACACTTTATGCTGTGAACACGACCGCTGCGGTGGACAAGTACAGGGCGCGGTGTATCACCAGCGAGCGCATAGCACGGAGTAGCGAACACGAAGGGGGAAGCAAACTAGTAAACCAGAGTGGCAAAGGTTCTGTCATCTGTTGACCTTCCATATCGTTCAGTAGTGAGATGCCTTTTAATAGGAGTGGCACATATGTACGTTCTTTTAACTCATGACTGTGGCACGTTATTCCATGTCACTACATATATCTCCACTAAATTAAAAACTTCAAGCCACTCGTGGGGAGGAAAAATTTTTCATTGTGTTATACGATTTATCCATACGATTTACGTCGACGTCTTCCAGATAGTTTTAGTTCAGTTCTGTGCTGCCCCTCATCAATACGTTCCTTTACTACTCATAATGTACTTTTAATACTTTTCATATAACTTTCTATGTAATGGTTTTTCCACTTTGAATGTCTATCATTGATTCAAATTATGAACGGCTGTGCTAGTTGGCCCCCGTTGTTCTTCCTGTCAACAGGTGGCAGCACTTTTGCCAGTCTGGTTTACCGGTTTGTTTTCCCCTTCGTGTATGCTACTCCGTGCTCTGCCCTCTCTTCAAATGTTCAAATGTGTGTGAAATCTTATGGGACTTAACTGCTAAGGTCATCAGTCCCTAAGCTTACACGCTACTTAAGCTAAATTATCCTAAGGACAAACACACACACCCATGCCCGAGGGAGGACTCGAACCTCCGCCGGGACCAGCCGCACCCTGCCCTCTCTAGCTACACACCATGTCCTGTACTTTTCCAACTCCACGCTCAGGGCCACAGCACAAAGGGTAAGTGTCCTGATGTTCATTACAATTTCTTTACCCAGACAGTCGTCCGCAGTATTGTGTGTTGTCACTTTGCTACACCAAGCCCGAGCGCTGTTTTTTAAAATGTTATGTGGAACTTCTTTTTTGCTTTTTTATGTGTACTGTTGCATGTAAAAACTATTACTAGCTCTGGTTGAGAGGTTCCATGCCCTCTTTTGCATGTCGCAATTTTATTAATGTTCTACGTCATTGCTCAGTGGCAACAGACCGAATAAGGTTACTGCAATGAGCGTATTTGTACTAAGAGCTCAAAAATACTTTTCGCTTGATTCCTATGCATGTTGGGTTACTTATCTGCGTGGCTCGTGTGAGGCGAGCATCGGAGGACGCGCCTCACTGCATCTCCGGTTGGGGGCTGCACTTCCCCGAATTCTGAGGGGTTCTTACAATGGGCTTAAGGGCCCGGCAGAACGACTGACGTCGGTCGAGTTTCGCCTATTGTATGCAGGGCGAAACTACCTGCGAGACGTCTGAGTGTCGCTGCAGTTTGTGTGTTTACCGTTCTGGCGCGTCCGGAATGAAGACTCCTGGCACCGACTGACTGCATTGTCCTCTTGAAACGGCCCCTTTGAAAAATTATACATGACTGTGCTTAAACTGACACACAACATTTTTAGCGCAAGGCAATCTGACTTTCAAAAATCCCTACAAAAGAATCACCCTGACTAACATTAACCTATACGTTTCACAAATCACTTACCTCACATAAATCTTCGTTACTCGAACTACTGCGATACAGCGAGCGCCACTACTGCCAGCTAAATAAAAGATTCAAACTACGGAAGGAACTAACTACTGATGGGCATAGTTAGCAAATGAAAGATTTTAATAGAGAACAATGTATTTACCTTAATAGTCATAATATTTATAGCAGTTCATGACATCCAGTCTTACAAATGTACTGTTTCTGATCGACACACCTCTAGATTATCCATTCTCAAAAATCCGCCATCGCACTTCCCCACATCCACCACTGCTGGCGGCTCACCTCCAACTGCCCAACGCTATGCGCTGTTAACAGCCAATTGCCCAACACTACAATAGCCAACAACAATGCAAACCAGCCGCAGACTGCACACGGCACAGCCAGTGATTTTCATACAGAGCGCTACGTGGCGGCGGCGTTACCAACATAAAAACCTAAACAGCCTACTTACACTCTTGATTCTGAGAATACTTGTGGACTGTGCCGTGCTGGGTGCGACCGTCTGACGCCGGATGACCGGTGGTCTAGGCAGGTTGTTTTCGTAGCCAGTCAAATTGCAAGTTCAGTGCCCTCAGCTGAGTAGCAGAGGCATGATTGGTCAACTTAAACTGAGGCAAGTTGACGTCATAAAGCCCTGCTCGAAATTGGAGGGAACGGTCGCTATTGGCGCGAATGATGTTCTGAGACGGTGTGGGGGAATTTTGGAATCAGCACTGAGTGCTGATTCACGGTTTTCGAGGAGAGTAGGGAGTTGAGCAATGTTGGCTTCGCTCTTGCATTTCGCAGGTGCAGTGGATTCGGGTTCTGATCTTTGTCGGAGTCGGGCGGTCTTGCGACTTGGTCGCTCGTTTTCGGAAGAACTTGGAATTCTTGGACAGGCTTTGCGGCCAGGGGTTGACACAGAGCTACTGCACAACAGAAGTCGGCGCCTACATCATCAGGACGCTGCCTACCGACGACCTGCTACAGATTTCGGGATTGGTGAAGTATTTTGCAGCTCCGGCATTGTAGGACCTATCAGTTTTATACTTAAGTCCTCAGCAGCACGTGCGCTCGCTTTGCTACAAGTCCAACTCGCTTGTTTCTCCATGTGCTCCCATTTGAGTTCTCACTACTCATCGCGATATTGCAATATACTTGGGAGAGTAATATTTGATTCATGAGGACCTTCTGTCATTATCGTCAATCTATCGCATAACAGAGAATAGGAGCCCCTTGTACTCGAACCAACTCTTTTTCTCATAATAGTTCGGAATACCCTATCCTTTAACCTACTGTTTGTGTCGATAATCATGTGCTTTATGTTCTGATGTATAATAAATCTCATTGTAATATTTAATCCGCATATCATTTCGTAGATATATGCAGAATCCTACTTCCTTTCGTTTATTATGATAAAGTTCTCTTTTTTTTTCTCTGAGTGGATTACGATTTTTATTAAATTATTGTGAGTGTGCATTTCTTATTCGACCAACTAGCAGGGTCCACCATCATTTCCTTTCGTTACCATTGTGCACATAATTAATCGAGTATATGTCTCATTCTCATGCAAAATTCGTCAGAATTAAAGAGTTACAAACTCTTCTCCAGCCCGGCACCTCGCACAATATCTTGTTTGTTTTCAGTAAAACAATGATGATGGGCATGTAAAAGCCCGAACCGGTCGTGTTTTAACCACTGTAAAATAAAAAGAACATTACAGCTGAAGCGGTGTTTTCAACGTCTGCAATCCTTAAAGTATTTCTGGGACATGAATCAAACGGAAAAATGACGACTTACCGTTTGTTAGATTATTTAGATATGTAAGTGTAAGAGCAAAGTAAATAGCTATCTCGACATGTGCTGTGTACCTACCCACTGCAAATCAACATTTTGTTCGTTTTCATTCTCTACTCCAAGGTCTAGAGTTGGCTGTTGGAAATCTGGCCGCTTGTAAAGCTTCAGTTCTTTGTAGCCAAATATCAATCGAGATAATAGTGGAGCAGTGGTGTTCACAATTATATAGGGATAATCATGTCAAGCATCGCTGTCGGACCCAGAAAAATTCTGTAAAAAAAGCTTGTTGGCAGATTATTTATTAATTCATTTCTGGAATAAAGTTTCAACTGTTCCAAAAAATAAAAGAATAAGTCGCCAGATTCGATCTTCTATTTGAATGACTGTTGATTGATGTGTTAGCCTACCAAGGACTACAGTAACAAGGCAATAGACACTTGACATTATAGGAGTGGAGTTCAAAAAGTAATGCTTCACGTTTTACCTCTACCTATTTCGGTTGAAAAAATGTGGAATTTGTTGTGGGACAGAGCTGGCCGCTGTGGCCGAGTGGTTCTAGGCGCTTCAGTGCGGAACCGCGCTGCTGCTACGGTCGCAGGTTCGAATCCTGCCTCAGACATGGATATGTGTGTTATCCTTAGGTTAGTTAGGTTTAAGTAGTTCTAAGTCTAGAGGACTGGTGGCAGATGTTACGTCCCATTGTGCTTAGAGCCATTTTTGTGTGGGACACCGTGCAACATTGCCGCTTCAGCCCCTATAGTTTCATGAACTTCCGATAGGTATCGGCACCATATGTGGACTTCAAAATAGCGTTTGTACGGAGGTGCGTTTCAAGCAGAGATCTCTCACTGAGTTTGTTTTGGAGGAAAAGTAGAGCATCGCAGATAATTATTAGCGCTTGGAGAATGTCTACAGAATCCAGGCAGTGAACAAAAGCACGGTGAGTCGTTGGGCGAGGTACAGGGTGTTTCAAAAATGACCGGTATATTTGAAACGGCAATACAAACTAAACGAGCAGCGATAGAAATACACCGTTTGTTGCAATATGCTTGGGACAACAGTACATTTTCAGGCAGACAAACTTTTGAAATTACAGTAGTTACAATTGTCAACAACAGATGGTGCTGCGGTCTGGGAAACTCTATAGTACGATATTTTCCACATGTCTACCATGCGTAGCAATAACACGGCGTAGTCTCTGAATGAAATTACCCGAAACCTTTGACAACGTGTCTGGCGGAATGGCTTCACATGCAGATGAGATGTACTGCTTCAGCTGTTCAATTGTTTCTGGATTCTGGCGGTACACCTGGTCTTTTAAGTGTCCCCACAGAAAGAAGTCAAGGGGTTCATGTCTGGCGAATAGGGAGGCCAATCCACGCCGCCTCCTGTATGTTTCGGATAGCCCAAAGCAATCACACGATCATCGAAATATTCATTCAGGAAATTAAAGATGTCGGCCGTGCGATGTGGCCGGGCACCATCTTGCATAAACCACGAGGTGTTCGCAGTGTCGTCTAAGGCAGTTTGTACCGCCACAAATTCACGAAGAATGTCCAGATAGCGTGATGCAGTAATCGTTTCGGATCTGAAAAATGGGCCAATGATTCCTTTGCAAGAAATGGCGGCCCTGACCAGTACTTTTTGAGGATGCAGGGACGATGGGACTGCAACATGGGACTTTTCGGTTCCCCATATGCGCCAGTTCTATTTATTGACGAAGCCGTCCAGGTAAAAATAAGCTTCGTCAGTAAACCAAATGCTGCCCACATGCATATCGCCATCATCAATCCTGTGCACTATATCGTTAGCGAATGTCTCTCGTGCAGCAATGGTAGCGGCGCTGAGGGGTTGCCGCGTTTGAATTTTGTATGGATAGAGGTGTAAATTCTGGCGCATGAGACGATACGTGGACATTGGCGTCATTTGGACCACAGCTGCAACACGGCGAACGGAAACTCGTGGCCGCTGTTGGATCACCTGCTTCACTAGCTGCGCGTTGCCCTCTGTGGTTGCCATACGCGGTCGCCCTACCTTTCCAGCACGTTCATCCGTCACGTTCCCAGTCCATTGATATTTTTCAAACAGATCCTTTATTGTATCGCTTTTCGGTCCTTTGGTTACATTAAACCTCCGTTGAAAACTTGGTCTTGTTGCAACAACACTGTGTTCTAGGCGGTGGAATTCCAACACCAGAAAAATCCTCTGTTCTAAGGAATAAACCATGTTGTCCACAGCACACTTGCACGTTGTGAACAGCACACGCTTACAGCAGAAAGACAACGTACAGAATGGCGCACCCACAGACTGCGTTGTCTTCTATATCTTTCACACCACTTGCAGCGCCATCTGTTGTTGAAAATTGTAACTACTGTAATTACGAAAGTTTGTCCGCCTGAAAATGTACTGTTGTCCCAAGCATATTGCAACAAACGGTGTATTTCTATCGCTGCTCGTTTAGTTTTTATTGCCGTTTCAAATATACCGGTCATTTTTGAAACACCCTGTATTTGTCGTCATCGCAACGACGTCACACAAACCTGTCCGATTCTCTGGTGCCTGCCGGCCGCACTCAGCTGTGACCCCTGAAACTTTCGGAAGAGCGGCTACTCTCATTCGAGGTGATAGACTGATCTCAGTCAAACACGTCGCTGCACCACCTGACGCCTCTGTTGGTGGTGCTGAAACATTCGTCCATCAGTCGGGGTACTCAAAGGCGTAAGATGTCTGAGTTCCTAGCCACCTAGCAGAACACCATATGGAGCAACGAAGGACCATCTTTGCGGAATCGGTTGCGCTTCACGAGGCTGATATTGACAATTCTTTGTCGAACATCACCGAGGGCGGTGAAACCTCTCCTCCGAGAAAACTTTCAAAGTCACACCGGTTAAGGCATGGCGACGGTGGTCTGGGTCACTTAGGAGTTATTCTGATTGACGTCCTCTCTCTCGTTGTCCAACGATCAACTCTGAAGTGTATTGTGCTACCCTCAGGGGTTTGCACCATAAAATTGGAAACGAACTTCTCTTTCACACAAGTCTGCACACCTGAGAGGAGCTCATAAAACTTCATTGGACTGTTCTTCTTCATCTACTCTAAAGCTCGTATCTTTGACCTTCCATCTTCCATCTGCTTGGCCCAATAAGACAGGTATTACACTATCAAATTTCTTTGTCAAAGATTTGATCACGGATGGGATGAAATATTCGTCAAATACATTAGACAAAGGTCTTTGACGTGGCGCTAAAAAGGGGTATTCCACTGTCATCATATTTGTCGTCAAAGTTCAAGATGGCTGACAACAACAACTTGTTATTAACGGCAGCAGTTGCATGTTCCACAATTGAACTGTGTGCACATACGGAAGAGAAGTGGGGGAAAAGAAAGGAAACGTACCTGGGTGGAGCTATGAGTTTTACGATGACACGATAAAAGCATTCAACAAAACTTGTTACGTGAGCTTATAGTGGAGGACGTCAAGTCGTACATCAATTACTTAAGAATGGATGAGCATACATTTCTGTAAGTGGGCAGTGAAGTGTATCCTCATATCAAAAATGGTTCAAATGGCTCTGAGCACTATGGGACTCAACTGCTGTGGTCATCAGTCCCCTAGAACTTAGAACTACCTAAACGTAACTAACCTGAGGACATCACACACATCCATGCCCGAGGCAGCATTCGAACCTGCGACCGTAGCAGTCGCACGTTTCCGGACGGCGCGCCTAGAACCGCGAGACCACCGCGGCCGGCTTATCCTCATATCACAAAGCACAATACTCACTTAAGAAGTGCTATATCTGCAGAATACAGGCTCACTGTAACACTTCGATTCCTTGATTCGGGAGAGAATTAGGTTAGGTTAGGTTAGGTCAGGTTAGGTCAGGTCTCCAATCTTCTTAATCTATTTTTGTATTCAGGGTGCCTCACGTTGTAAAGTGCCTCATCAGCTTCATAGATCTCTGTTAACGTTTTAGTTGTCAGTACACACCAATTGTATTTACCGGCAATGTTTATAAAAACACTACAGATGGCAGAACGCTGCAGCGATGCTAGCGCTCCACGTGGTAACATTTCACATTGCAGTGAACAGAAGACAAGCGACTTCTTTGATCAAATCTACAGCGAGGCCCTAGATTTTATCAAATATTTGACGACATTTGACAAAGTTCCCTTTTACACCATCAAATTTCTTTGACAAAGATATTGGACAAAGAAACTTGTTAGTGTAATACCGGCCTAAGGGATGCACTCCGTGGGAAGCAGTGCATAGATGACGTTGAGGTCGTTGTTGTAGCAAGATGTTGGCTCCGACTTCTACCAGCAGAGATCATGCAGGTATGCAGGCCCTCCCGGTAAAGTGGCGTAAGGCCGTGCTGGCCACAGAGACTATGTTGAAAAATAGGGCTTTATAGCTAAAAGAGTGGGAATAATATGATGTATTGGAATCCTGAATAAAACCAACCTGTTTTCAGGGGGAAAAAATTGATGCATAACTTAATGGAAGTCCCTCCTAATTTCAAATAATCAGAGACGAACAAACTGTAGAGTGAGAACTGACACAAAAATAGAAAGAAATGAAGATTAGAAGAATTTATTCCATTTCTATTAATTAACGTATTAGAAGATGATGGTGGCGCAGACATAAACGAAAGCTGCAATTATTCAACAAAGATAGGTTAATAGGAAAGTTTGTAGTAAGTGCGAAGAAGCCAAATGAAAAGAAATCTTGTCTGAAACAAGTGAGAAGAAGGTGCGAGTCTGAAGGAAACTGTACAAGCAATTTGTCACAATATTTAGTTCTTTGTTTTGCTGGTGCCTTGTCCTGCGGTGACGCAGGGTCGGCACGGTGAGGAACGGATGTGGCAAGGTTAGTTATAAGGGGTGGCTGGATGCCCTTCCTGCCGCCACCCCATTCCCCCTGGGACAGAATTAGTGTACCCCAGCTGTCTGCGTCTAGTGTAATCCATGGAATAGTGCGAACGTGTTCAGATGTCTGCGAGTCGTGAAACTGAGGGGGGGACCAGCCCAGGATTCACCTAGCGGGATGTGGAAAACCGCCTAAAAACCAGAACCAGACTGGCCAACACACCGCCCGACGTCGGTAATCCGCCTGGTGGATTCGATCCGGGGCTGGCGCACCTAACCGAGTCCAGGAAGCAGCGCATTAGCGCTCTCGGTTAACCTGGTGGGCTAGCAAAAAATGGTTCAAATGGCTCTGAGCACTATGGGACTTAACATCTATGGTCATCAGTCCCCTAGAACTTAGAACTACTTAAACTTAAGTAACCTAAGGACAGCACACAACACCCATTCATAACGAGGCAGAGGAAGTCCCTGACCCCGCCGGGAATCGAACCCGGGCGCGGGAAGCGAGGACGCTACCGCACGACCACGAGCTGCGGACAGGCGGGTTAGCAATTTGTCATAATACGCTGCATTAAACTAGTTTGAAATCTGTTGGAGAGAAAATGAGAAAGTAAGATAAATTTGTTAAGAGGAACAGTTAAGAAGAAAAGGAAAGAGGAACTTACTTTGTGGCTCCATCACACTTTGTGAATTAAGAATGCAGGTAGCACAATGTCTAACTATACACAGTAATTTTAAGAAGCATTTGAACATTTCTTCACATGTTCATCTTTCACGTCAAAATTTCAAGTGATCGGAGACTAAACAAAATTCCTTCCTTCGTCGCGTATTTCATTCATATTTTGTATCATCAGTTATCGATAAAATAAAATAAAAGAAAATACGGTTGTTTAGCTATACATATCTTCTTATGAGGCATGTAGTGTTTGCTGGCTGCACATTTAGGAAACACTATCATTTACAATTACTCCGAAATAGTTTGTCACTTTCTTTTTTGTTTCATGATTTTTTCATGCGTCCATTAGCTCTTTTGTAAGCATTGTATAAACACCATATACATTTCCAGTAGACTGTACGCCACCCTTACACATTTCATTCTTTTGAGTTTCAGCTGGTTCTGTAATTTTTCTCCGACTGTAGCCAGTCGGAAGGAACATACTTGTCGGAGACCTGCGTGGGCGCGGTGCTGCGTCCAAGCAGTGGAGCCCAGCAGGACTGTGGGGTGGCCAGCATCGAAGCGGAAATTAGACGTGGAGCTACCAGATAGCCAATTTCCTATGCGTGCGGCAGCTTCCCCGCCTGACTGGCCACGTTATGCTCTGTAAGCTACTGAACAGAAAGTTCCGTCTCACATTTGGGCACGCTCTTATCCATGTTCGGCACTTTTGGCCCTAACAAAAGAATAACTAGCTATTTTTTGTGTATCTACAGGGGGTGGATAAAAAGTATGCAAACACTAAACGTTCTACACATTACCATATCTAACACGGTGTAGTAAACCCGTTGGCATTCAAAACAGCTTCCAGTCGCCTAGGAATGGATAAATGAATGACCTGTATTGTTTTCATGGGAACCACAGCATTCAAAAAATGGTTCAAATGGCTCTAAGCACTATTGGACTTAACATCTGAGGTCATCAGTCCCCTAGACTTAGAACTACTTAAACCTAACTGAACTAAGGACATCATACACAACCATACCCGAGGCAGGATTCGAACCTGCGACCGTCGCAGCAGCGCGGTTCCGGACTGAAGCGCCTAGAACCGTTCGGCCACAGCGGCTGGCTCACAACAGTCTTCTTAGAAAGTAGTGGCAAGTTCAGCTAACGACGATGCAGGGGGATAAAAATCTGCGCATCCTTCTTTCCAAAGTAGACCACAAAGGCTCAATAATATTGATATCTTGAGACTGTGGTGGCCACGGGAGATGGGACAGTTCATCCAGATACTCACAAAACCAGTCCTGGAGGAAGTGAACTATGTGAACAGGGATACGGGAGCCACTGAACGCAGCATCACCATTGGGTGATAAATACTGCATCATGAGGTGGACCCGATCAGCCAAAACACTGAGACCTTGAGGAGTAATGGAATACCACGATATGGCTGCCCGAGTCATCACCAAACTGTTGCCAACTTCCACCGTCGACAGTAAGCAACCTGCATGGAAGACTTGGGACGGTGTACGCCCGACGTAAACTCGGACAGAAGTTAAAAACTTCTTTTCATTGTTCCATAATGCAGGTTTTAAGGCTCTGGCACCACGTTTTCCTATTAGGGACATCTGCATCGTTGACGAGTGGTTTTCAAATAACAGGGCAAGCTGGTTATGGAACTCCTTTCGTGTTGTTTTGACAGGGCTCGTGAATGTATCATTCAGTTCTGTTGTACATTTGGCACCTGTTGTCTTCTTACTTTTCTTCAAATGATTCAAATGGCTCTGAGCACTATGGGACTTAACTTCTGAGGTCATCAGTCCCCTAGAACTTAGAACTACTTAAACCTGACTAACCTAAGGACATCACACACATCCATGCCCGAGGCTGGATTGGAACCTGCGACCGTAGCGGTCACGCGGTCCAGGCTGTAGCGCCTAGAACCGCTCGGCCACTCCTTCCGGCCTATTTTTCTTCACAATCCTCTTCAGTGGCCGTATGTCAAGATCACGCAACACAAACTTTCGTCTGCATTGTGACTTATCGGATTATGTTTTTCCGCTTCCCCTGCATGCGGTATAAATCTTCGATACGGTGCCTTTTGAAAGGCCAAACACGTTGGTTACGAAAGCAGCCACCATATGAACCTCAGCAATTTGCTTACGTTTGAAGTCATTCAGGTCCGACATAATACACCCACAACTACACAGAACAGTTGTGACTACGATTTAGACGTGCAAGGTGTTCAGAACAGTCCACAGGTGCTTTTTGTGGTAAAATACGCAGATTTGGACCTAGAATATCCATTTATATTCATGCATGCATTTATCGCTGTGTTTACATGTTTTTTGCCTACCCCTGTCTACGTACGGCATATATCAACCATCAGCCGGAGGTTGGAGGAGGGATGTTGTCTTTATGGCGTTGGTGTTCTACGAACTACTGTATCACATTGCCAATGTAAGCTCCTTCAGTAATTTACTATGGCAAAAATCAGGTATATCAGCAGAGAAGCCGTTAAACTGAAAAGCGAGGTGAAGGACAGGATCACAGAATGTGGGCGTTTAACGTGGTACTTGTAGTGGTAAGGCCTGACGTGTCGGCCCATGTTTTAGGGGCACGTTAAGTGTGAGAAAGTGATGCTGTTTCCTTGCTGATACAAATATTAGCTAAGATAAAATAATTTAAATCACCGTGTTTTCCGCTTTTAGCTCTAACTCATGTTATTGTGCCGCAACAATTTCGGCATGCTTGACTCTGTCAAATATAAAATTCGATGCTATTTTATGGCGTAGAAGCAGGTTGAAAATAACAACGCCTTTGTAGGGCTGTGTCCTGCTTGATAGTAATAAAGGCAACGGCTATTCTCAATGATACGTCTAACACGATACATAAACTTGTGTTGTTCACATATACCTTGAAACATAACTGTGGTTGTACTAAGCCAGTCAGTGTGAGCAGGGATAACAATAAAATGTGTCAGAATAGTGGAAAAGAAGCCATTCAAAGAACTTACATGGACTATGGGCCTGCAGTACAAGACGTTACAGAAAACAGGTGGAAGGTTCGGTGAAAATAATGAGTTTATTTCGTGACGACGTGGCTGGACAAACTATTAAGTAGATTTTTTTCAAGAGTATGCAAACAGGGAGTAAGGATTGGTGTCAAGACCAGAGCAACAGACTCTCAAAATGCAATAAATGTTTCTCAGAGCTTGAAGCTGGAAATGAGGGTCAGTGGCAGGATAGTCAATAGTCACACTCGAACTAAGAAATAGGATGTGCAAATCTGCCTCGTCATGTATACGTCATACAAGTAAAGCAGAGTAGATCGATCAACACAAGGACAGAATGAGGCAATGGCTAATGTGAAAACTCGATTGATATTGATGAGAATGGAATAAATCTCCTTGTTCATACGGAAGGCTAGGCGTGCAAGCACACGAAAAGTGCACGCTCGTAGATCTCTGACCTACAGTGGGACATACAAAGAGAACTTCGGAGGCAAACCATATACTCATAATTGCCTCTAATAAAACGCATTATAGCTAACAGTCTGGTATAAGTTCAATGAGGTGGAGTCTTTTTTATTCTAATGTTTTTATTTATTTTTCGTATAGAGTAATATCTTAAGCTGACTCAGAAGACAGACAAAACACTGTGTATTTCCTGGGTTAATTCACTGTGTTTTCACTCAAAATTTGGATGCAAAACTGATTATCCTTTACATTGTTTCTCCGATCAAGGTGAAGTTGGGGAATAATGAAAAAGAAAATTCATATCGTATGTATCAAATGCAGTCTAATCGTTGATGTTCAGAAAGTGCAGCTGGTCGCATTTACTGCCGTGACACTGCAAAGCAATATGTCACACTGTTAAACAACACAACTTTAGAATTATCGCATTCGATTATTCGATTCGTTTTTATAAATGCTATTTTTTCTTCATTTCTTTGTTGAACATGGCCAGTTATGATAAACTGTAAATTTTATTAAAGAAAATATGGGAAATGAATGTAGCACAAATTATTAATAACCAATTTTGTAACTTTTTACAGCAGGGAATATGCTTAGCACGTTGACAACTTTCAGAACTGTTTCATTCTTCTATATATCCTAAGCTGCAGACTTACTGTAAACACATTTCTACACCGAACAATCTATCACTGCCAGTAGCTCAGGTTTTCACGAAGAAAGACCAAATAGTACTGGGTATTCCAAATGTCTCTCCGCCGGGCCGTATGATTGTTAGCCGCGCGTGCCGTACGCCGCAGTGAATATACCGAAATGAAACGCAGTGACATACAAGTCATTAATTTACTGAATATTCATTTTTACTTACAAATTTTCACATTAAAAGTTGAAGGTGTTCTCCCTGTTGTTGAATACACAATTCAATTCGTCTAATCATGTTTCAAAACACAAGCTGTAACATTTCTTCTGTAACAGAAGCAATGAAAGTGGACATGGCAGTTTTCAATTCATCGATGGATTTTGGGTTGTTTTATAGACAGTTGCTTTCGTAGCAACCCAGAAGAAAAAGACAGGTGGTGTTAGGTCAGGCGATCGTGGATGCCAAAGTCCCTGTGAAATTATGCGATCACCAAAAAACATCAGAAACCAGTGACACTGAAACGCGAGCTGTATTCGCGGTTGCACCATCTTGTTGAAAATAACCGTTCTGTATTTCACTTGACACAAGTCCTCCTATGAATATCACTGCAGTATCGTTGTGAGTTTATTTCACGAAATTATTAAGTGGTTCTCAGCAAACGGACTCTCTTTAAATTTTGATAAAACACAGTGTCTACAGTTCCGTACAGTAAATGGCACAACTCCAGTAATAAATATAGACTTTGAACAGAAGTCTGTAGCTAAGGTAGAATTTTCAAAATTTTTAGGTGTGTCCATTGATGAGAGGTTAAACTGGAAGCAACACATTGATGGTCTGCTGAAACGTCTGAGTTCGGCTACGTATGCTATTAGGGTTATTGCAAATTTTGGTGATAAGAATCTCAGTAAATTAGCTTACTATGCCTACTTTCATTCACTGCTTTCGTACGGTATCATATTCTGGGGTAATTCATCGTTGAGTAGAAAAGTATTCATTGCTCAAAAACGTGTAATCAGAATAATTGCTGGAGCCCACCCACGGTCATCTTGCAGACATCTATTTAAGGATCTAGGGATCCTCACAGTAACCTCACAGTATATATATTCACTTATGAAATTTGTTGTTAATAATCCAGCCCAGTTCAAAAGTAATAGCAGTGTGCACAGCTATAACACCAGGAGAAAGGATGATCTGCACTATGCAGGGTTAAATCTGACTTTGGCACAGAAGGGGGTAAATTATGCTGCCACAAAAGTCTTTGGTCACCTACCAAACAGCATCAAAAGCCTGACAGATAGTCAACCAACATTTAAAAATAAATTAAAAGAATTTCTAGATGACAACTCCTTCTACTCATTGGCTGAATTTTTAGATATAAATTATGGGAGGGAAAAAAACTAACTTAAGCATTAGTGTCATGCAATATTTTGTGTAATGTAATATCTTGTACAGACATCTTTCATTAACCTGACACGTTCCACATCATTACGAAGTGTCGTATTCATGATCTATGGAACAAGTATTAATAAATAAATAAAAAAATTGTTTCGTTGAAAAATATGGGACCCACAATCCGACGTCTAGAAATTCCTATTTTCACAGAATGAAGTGGTTCCTCGTGAATACACAATGGATTTGCAATATTCCACATACGAGAATTTTGCAAGTTCATGTACCCGGATACATGAAACCACGCCTCATCAGTGGAAAACGTTTCATTAAGAATATCCCTTCCATTTTGTTGAACGAAATTTTTGAACCATTGACAATAATGCAGTCTCTTGCCATGATCAGCATTTTTCAGTTCTTGTACGACTGTCACTTTGTATGAGAAAAGTTCTTATTTTTTCCTTACAGCTGTGTGGACCGTCCCGACACTAACATCGATCCCTGGGCAAGTTTTCTTACTGACTTGTTCGGCATCATGGACATATTACCAGAAATATCGAGTAGTTTATCCTCAGACAAAACGCTAGGACGACCACTTGTCGGTGCATCTGTCACTGCACCCGTACTTCGAAATCTGTTAATCAAATCTCGCACAGTATCGCGATGTGGGAGTGTTGTCTCCGGGAAAACCGAATTAAATGCTTGACGAACTGAAACTGTGTATTTACCGCCAGCTTTCAACACTTGTTCGACTAAAAACACACGTTCTTCAATGGTTAGCATTTTATCAGTGACTAAAACGAAACAACGAACAAAGGAACTAAACTTAAACGTTCACGTCAACACGTAACGACACATACCAACGATACTACAGACGCTGGCTGAGATAAACGAAACAGTGGAATGTTGGGAGAGTCCACTTGAAGGGAAGTAACCCAGGCAGGCGAACAATCGTACGGCACTGCGGAGAGACTTTTTGAACATCCCGTACAAGGATAACGAGTGCTTGCAGCGGCAATGGTAATCCTTGTTGCTGCTTTAGCAGATATGTCATTACTGTCTTCAGAAGGTGGAGATGTTATTCAGTTCTCTAATACTCGTATAATGCCGGGAGTTATTCCTAAGTTACGTTCCTGCTATTGAGAAGGACATCGTGAAAGTAGCTGAACGATGGAGTGGGATACAAAGAATTTTGCTCTGATCAGAACGAATGTATCTGCCATTCTGGTCAGAGAAGCGTGTTAACGTTGAGGAGGAACGTGGGGAACAGTGTTCGTTGACAAGAGGGCAATAGACAGAGGGTACGAAAATCTCTGCTTTTGTCTGCACGCAGCCAGTATAACTGTACGTACGACTGTGAAATATGAACAGATATTCGAACATCACAGATATAACGAACACAGGCATTCATAACCAGTTACAGGTGCTGAGAGATTTCCTGAGAAAGGCCTTGCAGGGTAACACTGCTGTAATCACTAATCGTAAATACAACTGTTCCTACAAGTTTCTTTTTCAGGTGAAGATAGAAGAGCTGTTTATGTTTTTGTAGAGCACGGTGACATGCTGATGCCTTCTTGCACATTGCAGATTGGCGCTCAGTACAGTTTAGATTTTCATATATTATCACTGCCAGACTCATTGCTGAGTGAGAAAATTTGATACTTGTGTCATGTAGGCCTAAAGATGGTAGACAATTCAGATATTTGGGGCTAATGAGCCTAGAATGAACAACCAGTTCCACTGGGGTTTTGAATCAGTTGGGCTTGAACCTCTTATCCTGTACCCATTTCGATAGTGCACGCGGATCGGTATTTAGTTTACCTACAGCTATTTTCAGGTTTATTGGTTTTGCATTTAGATGGAACTGGAGATCATCAGCGTACATGTGGTATTTGCTCTAGGACAAAACTTATGGCACATAATTTACGCAGAACGAAAAGATTACAGCAGGAAATACCGAAACGACACAGAGCAACTGTGATCTGTCTGTGGCTTCCTGTCTGCATGTTCTGGATGCAACGACCCTGCGTTGTATGGGTAACTGTATTGCACAAGCTACTATCACCGTGCTGCTGCCATTTCTTCGACAGGGAGATGACGCTCTTTTTCAGCAGGACAACGCACGCCCACTTACGTCTGCTGCGACGCAACGAGATTTTCGGGGTGTGCGGCAACTACCGTGGCTATCAAAGTCAGCAAACCTCTCGCCAGTGTATGGAAAAGGATGAAGTGGGAACTTACTCGTTCTTGGAATCTGCAAGAAAAAGGGACGAATTGCAACAAAATGAGGAAGATACATGGGGCGATCTATAGTATGGTGCCATTCAGCGCCTTTATGATCGTTTGCGTGTGAGAAAACACACCTGCTCTGCCACCAGACGGGTGTACACGGTGTATTAATGCGATTGTCTGTCCTCCTTTACTGTGACATGTGTGTTTCATTTGGTCTGGATTTGTTACCGTATATTACTACGATGATGGACTAGCAGTTCCCTCACATGTCGATAAAATGACCTTGCCCTCGAGCTTGTTGCGTTTTTTTTTCTGGCAGTGTATATTTTTTACAGGAACTGAACTGTTTTTCCCAAAAGTGCAGTCAGATTATGCGTAGCTCTAATAATTTTGCAATTAACGGCAAAAATTTACAAAATAATAAACAAATAATAGAAAATGGCAGTCATATAAGTATCATAAAATAAATTTTATTGGTGATGAGCATATGTTTATTTTAACCAAATGTTCAGTAAAAATGTGTCCCACAGGTTAATTACTTAACTAACACTTAATTAGCTCAGAAAAAGTGTGTAAATGAACACTGCTATATAGGTCGAGCTCTTTTGTGCAATTAAATTTACAATTGTTACTAATTGTAACTTCTTTCACACATTATCTATAAAGTAACTCTAGAAATGCACCGATTATCCCTTCTCTACTCTTATGAAACGATGTATCATGCTTCTTTAAATAATAACAACAGTTTGCGCCGTAAGTGCACAAATGTTTACAAAGCCAGTATCTCTTTGTGGCTACCTCTGGGCGGACATGACGTCACATCCTAGTAGCGTGCAGGAGTTATACATGGCCCAGAGACGCCTTTCCACTGCCACCAGGCCCTCCAACCAGCCATCAGTGTTGTTCTAGCCTCCGCACCATTGCGCGTGAAATTCAACAGCCGCCCTCGGCCGAAAGCATTACCTTCGCTCAGTTTATTGTATGTCTTCTCACACACACGTAGCTTTATAGATTTTCTGACTTCAGGAGGTATGCCTGTCTCAGTGAGCCAGTATTACACTACTTGCCGTTAAAATTGCTACACCAAGAAGAAATGGAGATGATAAACGGGTATTCATTGGACAAATATATTATTCTAGAACTGACACGTGATTGCATTTTCATGCAATTTGGGTACATAGATCATGAGAAATCAGTTCCTAGAACAACTATCTCTAGCCGTAATAAAGGCCTTGATACGCCTGGGCATTGAGTCAAAAAGAGCTTGGATGGCGTGTACAGTTACAGCTGCCCATGCAACTTCAACACGTTACCACAGTTCATCAAGAGTAGTGACTGGCGTATTGTGACGAGCCAGTTGCTCGCCACCATTGACCGGACGTTTTCAATTGGTGAGAGATCTGGAAAATGTGCTGCACAGGGCAGCAGTCGAACATTTTCTGTATCCAGAAAGACCCGTACAGGACCTGCAACATGCGGTCGTGCATTATCCGTCTGGAATGTAGTGTTTCGCAGGGATCGAATGAAGGGTAGAACCGCGGGTGGTAACACATCTGAAATGTAACGTCCACTGTTCAAAGTGTCGTCAATACGAATAAGAGTCGACCGAGACGTGTAACCAATGGCACGCCATACCATCACGCCGGGTGATACGCCAGTATGGCGATGACGAATACACGCTTCCAATGTGCGTTCACCGCGATGTCGCCAAACACGGATGCGACCACCATGATGTTGTAAACAGAATTTGGATTCATCCGAAAAAAATGACGTTTTGCCATTCGTGCAGGAAGGTTCGTTCAGTACACCATAGCAGGCGGTCCTGTCTGTGATGCAGAGTCAAGGGTAACCGCAGCCATGGTCTCCGAGCTGATAGTCCGTGCTGCTGCAAACGTCGTCGAACTGTTCGTGCAGATGGTTGTTGTCTTGCGAACGTCCCCATCTTTTGACTCAGGGATCGAGACGTGGCTGCATGATCCGTTACAGCCATGCGGATAAGATGCCTGTCATCTCGATTTCTAGTGATACGAGGCCGTTGGGTATCCAGCACGGCGCTCCGTATTACCCTCCTGAACCCATCGGTTCCATATTCTGCTAACAGTCATTGGATCTCGACCAATGGGAGCAGCAATGTCGCGATACGATAAAGGGCAATCGCGATAGGCTAAAATCCGGAAACGTGATGGTACGCATTTCTCCTCCTTACACGAGGCAACGCCGGTCAACTGCTGTTTGTGTATGAGAAATCGGTTGAAAACTTTCCTCATGTGAGCACGTTGTAGGTGTCACCACCGGCTCAAACCTTGTGTGAATGCTCTGAAAAGCTAATTATTTGTATATCACAGCATCTTCTTCCTGTCGGTTAAATTTCGCGTCTGTAGCACGTCATCTCCGTGGTGTAGCAATTTTAATGTAGTAGTGTATTAAGAGCATATACGTCTCCGCAAACTGCAGTCTGCGCTCACTTTAGCCATTTCTTTGTGTGCTTTTCATATCAGAAACTAACTCATCATCTGGAGAAGCAGAGAGAGCTGGTGGTACATAATCACATTATGACGTGATTGCTATATACATATTTGGAATTCAGATTTCAAATTAGGAAATATTAGATAAGCATATTAAGCCAAGCATGCTCACTACTCATACCTTGCCTAAAGGTAGGTTACTTAGATGGTCTTCAAACCAGATTATCAACTTATCAAAGTGCATATGATCACATACTCATTCGTTGCACGAAGTGAGTTGCACCTACCGTTCAATATGTTCTGTTCCTTTTAAGGACGCAGTCAGATAGCATTATACTATAATTTCTTGGGTATAAACTTTATGTAATGTGACATTATTGACATAGATGGCTGTGCGATATCAGTTCATTTTTCGACCATCATTTTGCGGCTATATTTGTGGGCACTGAATGTGTGTACGAGTGAGAGGAAGCTTCGCGCCCTCCAAGCCTTTGCCGGCAGAAGCAGTTTGTGAATCTCATCATGTGAAGTTCGACTCCCTGGGATTTTCTGTAACCTTCACGGAAGGGCGGCCGTGTCCTGTTCGATTGATTTTGTGTGAACATGGCCAGCACCTGCCCACGTGCCAGACAGTGAACGCCATGTCCACCAAATCATACCCTCAAGATAATTTGAGCATGATATTTTTACCTTTGTGCGCTTACTGCAAAGACCAAGTCATTTCTGTGGCCCTCAGCTAGTACGGGAACGCCAGTTCCGTTTTTCTCCAAAAATTTGGTTTCTCCAATGGGATTGCATCATCTCACCTAGTGCACAGTGCGGATGGGCTGACAAGATAACCCTGGTTCAGCCCAGTGCCAACTTCATGACGATGAAACGTGCGTCTTTTACGCAAAAAGTGGGATGTCTGCTGTACTTTCCCCGAGTTTTCGTAAATTTTGTTACATTTCTCGTCCCTGACATAGGCAGTCGCTTAGAGTCGTCCCCTCCACGCTGAATTTTCGAAAGATTGGAAGCTGGACGGGAGGAATAATATTTTTGGGCTTTTGGGGATGGACCGTTGGGGGAGTCAGGAATTAACCACCATCCGGGCCTGTTTGCCAAACTTTGCTGATCTTGAGGGGATATAAGTTTTGGGAAGCAACTCGCTTTTCATGTTTCGGGCACGTAACCGGAGCTACAGCCTAAGAGCTAAAAGCTATAGCTTTCAGTTCCAGTAATGAGAGTGTACATATGTTTGTATAGTCAGCGCCTCTTGGATCTGTTGACTTGACAAGCTACTGAGTAAGTTCAAATGGTTCAAATGGCTCTGGGCACTATGGGACTTAACATCGGAGGTCATCAGTCCTCCAGAACTTAGAACTTCTAAAACCTAACTAACCTAAGGACATCACTCACATCCATGCCCGAGGCAGGATTCGAACCTACGACCGTAGCAGTCGCACGGTTCCGGAATGAAGCGCCTAGAACCGCTCGGACACTGCAGCCGGCTACTGAGTAAGTTTTCAAAATGTTCAAATGTGTGGGAATTCCTAAGGTACCAAACTGCTGAGGTCATCGGTCCCTAGACTTACCCACTGCTCGAGGGAGTACTTGAACCTCCGACAGAAGGGGCCGCGCAATCCGCGACATTGCTCCTAGACCGCGCGGCCACACCGCGCGGCAATAAGTGTTGAGGTGGGTGTAGTTCTGTACAGAAGTTAGTATGGTTTGACATTTAATATCCTACTGTTCTACTATTCACTTTCTTATATCTTTTTAAGTAGATAATCGGATGATGACCTGGAAATACACTGCGTGACAAAAATTGAAGCATCAAAAGGAAAGGTCGGATGTCGATGTGACTTGTACATATACACCCCATCAGCGGGCATGTAAATTAGTTCAACTGTCTGTATATCTTCAGTCTGGAACCGCGCGTCCGCTGTGAAGGACACGGAAATGTCGCATGCTCGTATGGCATAATGGTATTAAGACCTGACAGAATTTGAAATTGGCCTCATTATGGGTCTTTTGTTGGACAGCTGGTCGAATCGTCCAATATCCAGATTCGTGGGGCATTCGGATGTGACAGTGGCTCTGTGTTGGACAGCACGGGAAAGTGAGGGCAGGAATGGTCGTCCTCAAAGTTGCGGTTGACGACGGGTAACCAGCCCAAAGCCGGCCGCTGGTGGCCGAGCGGTTCTGGCGCTACAATCAGGAACCGCTACGATCGCAGGTTCGAATCCTGCCTCGGGCATGGATGTGTGTGTCGTCCTTAGGTTAGTTAGGTTTAAGTAGTTCTAAGTTCTAGGGGACTTATGACCTCAGCAGTTGAGTCCCATAGTGCTCAGAGCCATTTGCACCATTTTCTTAACCAGTCCAAGGGTGGAACGCGGTACTGCGCACCAAACGCATCATAACCCCTCCGCATCTGCGCCTTTCATCCAAGAACAAGTAACTGACTCACTGCAATCATCTGTTTTATCCTACACCACTGGTGGACATTAGCGGCAGCTGGACTACGGAATGATCGCTCCAACCGTAGGCTGCTGTTGCAGGGCAACACAAACGGCTGTATTTCGGTTGGTGTTGTGACTGGAAAGATTGGACTGTTGATGAATGGCGTCGCATTGTGTTTGGCAATGAATCGCCATTCTGCACTACCTCGGATGAGCGTTGTCGGCGATTGTGGCGACGACCTAGCAGAGGTCCAGTCCTTCCAATCGTTTGTAGAGGTATAGTTGTGATACTCCTGATGTCGTGATGTGGGGAGCCATCGGACACATCAGGTCACGTATGGTAGTGACTGAACCAACTCTGATGGGACAGCAGGTAGTGACAGGCAGACTGTGTCCTCATGTGTTACGCGTAATGTGACAGTGACGTGGTGCAGCTTTTCAAGTGCACAAAGCTCGTCCAGACGTGGAATGTGTCTCTTTGAACTGTCTGCGTGGTGTTGAGTTAATCCTGCCAACTGATGTGTCCCAGAGACAACACGTTCGGGGACTGAACGGGCGTCAACTCCGTCCCAGTGACAGTATCAATGAAATGAAGGACCAGCTACAACAGTTAGGGGTCAGTCCATATCAGGAGAGGGTACAGCGGTTTTATGACACCACTTCCAACCGAGTCAGTGCATACATCTAGGCCAGAGGAGTTTAATGCTATACCGATAAGTGGGTTCTCTCTGCCAAGTTCTTTGTAAATTTGATTCGATTTTGTAATAATTGAAATAACATGACATACCCTCTTAAACTGTGAATTTCATTTCGTTATCTCCTCCTCTTAGAAGGGGAGGTGCTTCACTTTTTGTATTAGGCATTGTGAGTGGAAGCCCGTAATGATACATTCTGAGCTACCTGGGGCTGTAATATACAACAAATTTTTTACATGACGGTCACTGTTTAACTAAGACAGTACCTGCTCCATGTATAAAGTAAATGGTCTAGAATATTCTGCATTGAATGGCAACGGTCCATGACACTTTTTCGTTTCTGACGTTTCGTCCAGAGCTGCAGTGGATATCTTCAGGAGCTTTCCTCGTTCCGCCGAGTATTGCTGACTGACGAGTAGAATGTTCGATGTCTATGGCGCTTTTTATATGGCAGACGTACGTTTCACAAGATGATTGTTTTCAGAATCGATGGGCTACCTACAGAGGTAATTTTCGTTCACTGAATGGGTCATAAGACCAAAGCGTGAATTGTGTTCCATAACTTTTAACGACATAAAACTTAAAAGACGGTAATGCACCTGAATGCTGCTATGACTGTTAATTTCCAGACGTTTTACATTAGCAATACGTCTATTATGGCATTATCACCATGCTAATGTAAAACGTCTAGCAATTAACAGTCATAGCAGCATTCAGGTGCATTACCGTCTTTTATTTTATTACGTCATTACAACATATCTACCTTGCTGCGAGCCTAAGAGAAAATAAAAATTAATTGTGTCATAACTCCTCAACAGATTGACGTCGGCGATATAAGCCTATAACTATCCGCATCTTTCGGACGACCCGTTTTAAAAGCGAAATAGAAATGCACTTCTTCTTAATCTCCTTCTTACTCCAGTGAGTTCTGATAAATTCTGCCAGATGTTTAGCAAGTTTTTTTGTGTAATTTATCTAGAATCGCACAAACATCTCATGAAGACTAAGTGATTTTTCACTGTTGATCAGGGAAGTGCACAGTAAAAAGTTGTAGCCTATAGTATTTTACATCGATTTCGTGGATTCTTCGACAGTATAAATAAAATATGACAATTGTTTTTACAGTAATTCCAAATTAACTGTAAAACATACAAATCAAGTCAGTGTTAAATATACACTACTGGCCATTAATATTGCTACACCACGAAGATGATGTACCACAAACGCGAAATTTAACCGACAGGAAGAAGATGCTGTGATATGCAAATGATTAGTTTTTCAGAGCATTCACAGAAGGTTGACGCCGGTGGCGACACCTACAACGTGCTGACATGAGGAAAGTTTCCAACCGATTTCTCATACAAAAACAGCAGTTGACCGGCGTTGCCTGGTGAAACGTTGTTGTGATGCCTCGTGTAAGGAGGAGAAATGCGTACCATCACGTTTCCGACTTCAATAAAGGTCGGATTGTAGCATATCGCGATTGCGCTTTATCGTATTGCGACATTACAGCTCGCGTTGGGCAAGATCCAATGACTGTTAGCAGAATATGGAATCGGTGGGTTCAGGAGGGTAATACGGAACGCCGTGCTGGTACCCAACGGCTTCGTATCACTAGAAATCGAGATGACAGGCATCTTATCCGCATGTCTGTAACGGATCGTGCAGCCACGTCTCGATCACTGAGTCAACAGATGGGGACATTTGCAGACAACAACCATCTGCACGAACTGTTCGACTACGTTTGCAGCAGCACGGACTATCAGTTCGGAGACCATGGCTGCGGTTACTCCTGACGCTGCATCACAGACAGGACCGCCTGCTATGGTGTACTGAACGACGAACCTGGGTGCACGAATGGCAAAACGTCATTTTTTCGGATGAATCCAGGTTCTGTGTACAGCATCATGATGGTCCCATCCGTGTCTGGCGACATCGCGGCGAACGCACATTGGAAGCGTGTATTCGTCATCGCCATACTGGCGTATCAACCCGACGTGTCATTGGTTACACGTCTCGACAAGTCTTGTTCGCACTGACGGCACTTTGAACAGTGGACGTTACATTTCAGATGCGTTACGACTCGCGGCTCTACCCTTCATTCGATCCCTGCGAAATCTTACATTCCAGACGGATAATGCACGACCGCATGTTCGACTGCTGCCCTGGGCAGCACATTCTCCAGATCTCTCACCAGTTGAAAACGTCCGGTCAATGGTGGCGAGCAGCTGCCTCGTCACAATACGCGTCACTTCTCTTGATGAACTGTGGTATCGTGTTGAAGTTGCATGGGCAGCTGTACCTGTACACGCCATCCAAGCTCTGTTTGACTCAGTTCCCAGGCATATGAAGGCCGTTATTACGGCCAGAGGATCTATGCACCCAAAGTGCGTGAAAATGTAATCACACGTCATTTCTAGTATATTTGTCCAATGAATACCAGTTTGTCATCTGCATTTCTTCTTGGTGGAACAGTTTTAATGGCCAGTAGTGTAAAAGCGGTTCAACGCTGTGAATCACTACGCAAGTCAGAATTTACGACTTAAATCATGCGGAACACCACTGTCACATCCTTAATGTTTAATACTTCTAATCATTACGGCATATAACACCATGAACAATGTTATGATTAGTGGGAAAACTTCCACTTCATCGCCCACGTGCGGCCAGGACGGGCGCTCAGATTCAAACCGCCTGAACGATGAACGTCCGGCACATCTTTCAACAAGATAACCTATCTCGACGCAATGAGTGTTCGACTCTTACTATGACAAGCACGATCTCCCAGTTCTCACACCCGGACGTGTCTAAAAAGACAACATGGTGTTCAGTACCTGTCAGTGCGCCTGTGGTCTCGGGTTGTCAAGAGAATAGCACGCCAGCACTCTCTAGCCACTACCGTTGAGGAACTCTTGGCATAGAGTTGAAGCAGCATGGAATGACGCATCGTTGCCTATTCAATTGGATGCCTAGTTGGCTTAGTGCTTTTTTTGCTGCCCCAATTGATAGATGTGTGTACTAAATCTCACACTCTGTGCATCCACAGATCGCCTACAGATTTAATAATGTATTGTAGTTAATGTACTGTATATGCACACTAATAAAATAACAGCCCGAACAAGGCGGAAGAATCAGCAATGATCAACGGCATGAAGGCAATGTAACCCACTGCATTAAGAACAGAACAAGTACACCATTCGAATAGGCCTTGAAGACCCAATGATACCGATCGGCCGCCATGTCACCCTCAGACCTCACGCGTCAACAGATACGGATACGCAGAGGCATGTCGTCAGCACACCGCACTTCAGGACGGTGTCAGTTTTCGTGACCGGTGCTGTTAATTCTCAATCAAGTAACTCCTCAATTGCCCTCACAAGGGATGAGTGCACCCCATTTGCCAACAGCATTCGGTAGACCCACACTTTCACCCATCCAATTGCTAGCCAAGACCGACAGCGCTCAACTTCGGTAGATAGTGTCGGAAATTCCATGCGGCTTTTCGCGGATGATGCTGCAGTATACAGAGAAGTTGCAGCATTAGAAAATTGTAGCGAAATGCATGAAGATCTGCAGCGGATAGGCACTTGGTGCAGGGAGTGGCAACTGACCCTTAACATAGACAAATGTAATGTATTGCGAATACATAGAAAGAAGGATCCTTTATTGTATGATTATATGAAAGCGGAACAAACACTGGTAGCAGTTACTTCTGTAAAATATCTGGTAGTATGCGTGCGGAACAATTTGAAGTGGAATGACCATATAAAATGAATTGTTGATAAGGCGGGTGCCAGGTTGAGATTCATTGGGGGAGTACTCTGGGAAATGTAGTCCATCAACAAAGGACGTGGCTTACAAAACACTCGTTCGACAATACTTGAGTGTTGCTCATCAGTGTGGGATCCGTATCAGATCAGGTTGACAGAGGAGATAGAGAAGATCCAAAGAAGAGCGGCGCCTTTCGTCACAGGGTTATTTGGTAAGCGTAATAGCGTTACGGATATGTTTAGCAAACTCAAGGGGCAGACTCTGCAAGAGAGGCGCTGTGCATCGCGGATGAGCTTGCTGTCCAGGTTTCGACAGGGTGCGTTTCTGGATGAGGTATCGAATATTTTGCTTCCCCCTACACGAATGTAAAATTAGAGAGATTCGAGTACGCGCGGAGGCTTTCCGGCAGTCGTTCTTCCCGCGAACCATACGTGAGTGGAACAGAAAAGGGTGGTAATGACAGGGGCACGTAAAGTGCCCTCCGCCACACATCGTTGGGTGGCTTGCGGAGTATAGATGTAGATGTAGATCTTACACACAGTGGCTATCCGTAGGATATGAGGTCTGTAATTGAAAAAAGTGCCATGATGGTCTCTCTATAGGCAAAAGATTCTGAGTTAGTCCCGTATACGGGTCTGGGAGGGGACAGCCAAAGGTGGGGTGACCAAGAGAAAAAGTGTGAACAACCAACGAAAGAGCAACGTTCTAAGTGTTAAAGGGGGGAGTGTCAGAAGTTTGAACATGGCAGAAAAACTAGAAAATCTGATAAATGAAATGCTAAGGCTCACTCTAGATATCGGTGGGGGGGGGGGGTCAGTGAAATGAAATGGGGAGAGGATAAATACTTTTGGTCAAACAAGCTTAGGGCAATAGTAACAGCTGCAGGAAATGGTATAACAGGACAAAACACTAACCAAGTTAAAAACCAATTAAAGCGTTACACATCACTGCATTAAATTAAGTGCTTTCTGGTCCACTTTAAATTCTACACATCAGTAAGGCTGCATATCGTCTCAGGAATTACAGTAACAAAAGACTAAAGAATCGCGCCCTGAACCAGCGGACGTAGCTACCGGTGTCAGGTGATGGAATAATTAGACGTTTATGTAACAAGGGGCATAAAGCCATGACACACATAACACTCGTCAGTCATCAATACAAACTCGAGGATTTTCAAGTACAGTTGTTAAGCTACCTGGAACACATGAAAAAGTATAAGCACAGTTTCAGGAAAACTGAACACAGTTTAAAAAGAGCTCGTTCAGATTTTAACAAATGAACAAAATTTAATTATTTGTCTCAAAATAACAGTTTAAATGCATCAGCGGCTCCCACAAATGTCTTACGCAGTGAGGTAATTATTTAACCTGTGTACTCTAATTAATCCGCAAGTGCCAGGACTAATTTTATCACACCCCGGATAACCACACTCACCTCGATCCCAGTGTCTCTTACTTCTTTTTAATGTGAGTCACTATGGTAGACAAAGAGAGTGCGATAAGGCTGGTGGGTTTCTCCACAATTATCAAAATTTCCCAAGGAAATTTATCAGAGCTCACTATTAAAAAAAGGAAGTTTCCGCAACAAGCGGAGCAATCAAGCAAAATCCACAAGAAGTTCACGATCCAGGCGAGAAATCAGAATCACACTACCGAGTCACAAAGCATACTTGACCTCTTAGCAACAAATAATCCTGGAAAAATAGTGAGTATCGTGACGAATACAGGGATTAGCGGCCACAAGGCAGTAGTTGCTGTGCTGAATACTGTAGCTCCTACAACCATCAAAAACAAAAGCAAAGTATATCTCAAAATTTTGTACATGGCTGTACGTTCAGGGAGCGTGAATAGTTACAATTGAAAGAAAATAGCCCTCGGTCACTGTTTTTAACGAATTAACCGGGGTTCAACACTGCTAGGAGTGTCTTCCTCAGAATTATTTAATTTAAATTCTGAGGAAGACACACCTAACAGTGTTGAAACCCGGTTAATCCGTTAAAAAATAGTGATTTAAATTCTGAGGAAGACATTCCTAGCAGTGTTGAAACCCGGTTAATTTGTCAAAAATAGCGACCGAGGGCTATTTTCTTTCAGTTGCAAAGTACATCTATTTAAAAAAAGCTGATAAAAATGCTGTTAAAGCCTTTTTAAGAGACAGTCTTCACTCCTTCCGATCTGATCATGTAAGAAAAACTGCCTATTGGCTTCTGTCTCGGGTTCTTGGGCAGACGTTCATCTAATGATTTTACTGACGTTTCGCCAGCACGAGTGGCTGGCATTGTCAAAGCTTCACCTTCCATTGCCGGTGGTGAACTGGAGCAGAGTTCTTTAATATAGGATGGGGCCCCTCCAACGGGCTGTGATGTTGTCCATACGTCTGGGTAAGATTACTCATTAACATGGTACATCAGGAGATAGAAGTGGTCGAAAACGATTGAAGGATAGCGGTTGTAAGGGCAGAGGAAAAAAAGTGCCAAGGCAAGAGCCAAGGGAAAAAACCTCTGCGACAGTAGGACGGGTAGTAAGGGCAGTAGCGGCTTGCTAGCTGCGACAGTGCATGCAAGGTGTGGTTGTGTTAGTTCGAGGTATCGTGCATCGTTACCTTTGTTGGAGCTTGTTGCGGCGCTTGCTGCAGTTGCTGCGTCCCTGCAACAGTTCAAGGTCGTTGTAGATTAGTGGGCGATCGGTTATAGATCGGCTCACAGACGGTGTAGAGGGTGTGTGTGGCTGGTTTGCGTGCTGTGTACAGTACGGTTTCCCTGCGGTTGCCTGATTTTCGGCTGGTTGCACTTCTGGGTTCCCAGTAGTAACTGCGTTGCAGGGGCTCGCCAGTACTGTCGTGTTAGCGTGATATGGACCATAGATGTTTAGTTCCTAGCCAGTAATGTCTTTGGTCTGTTATGCTTCCATCTATGGTTGTGGTCGTAGTCACCCAGAGAAAGGATAAAAGGGTTGCGCGAGTGTCTCGTGTTATTGTACAGTCGTGTGGAGAGTCGTGTGTGCAAGATGGTATCTAGCCGGTATTCCCGGTGAAGGTCCGCGATGCGTGTGTAGAGCGGAGCGTTGCTTATGATTTTGAGTACTTTGTTCTGTATGAGCTGCAGACGGCGCAGGCGAGTTGGCGCAGCGTATCCCCAGACAGGGGCTGCGCACGTCATAAGGGGTCTAATAAGGGTCATGTACATGGACCTAGACACCCTCCTGTTCAGTGTGCTACGCCTGTTAAGCATAGGGTTGTTTGAGCCTCGCGTTAGCTTCGTTGGTCACGTGTTGGACGTGGTCCCCGCGAGAGTAGTTTCCTGTCCAGCCAGACACCGAGGTATTTGACCTTTTCGCGGAAACGTGTTGGGCGTGTGTGTAGTGTTATTGGGTTGCAGTGCTGGTGTTTGCGCAGTTGCTTCGGTCTTCTAGTGAACAGAACGGCCTCTTGTCGACGTTTACTCTAACGCCATTTCACCAGCCAAGGCTCCGCCGTTCTGAGTGCAGTCTGTAGTCGTGAGTTAATGTTAGATGGCTTCCAATCTTGCGCAAGGACGGCAGTGCCATGCGCATGCGTTGCCACCGTCGTGTTGCGTGTAGCTGGAAGGTCATTAATGTAGAGGTTAAACAGTAAGGGCCCTAGGATGCTTCCTTGGGGTACTCCTGCCTGGATACCATGTCGTGTCGATTGTTTGCCCTGCACGTCGGTGCTGAAACTCCTGTCCGTGAGATATGAGTGTATGAGACGTACGAGTCCGTCGGGGAACCCTGCGTCACTAAGTTTGCGTATTAGGTCGTTGTGCCATAGACGATCGAAAGCCTTTTCGATGTCCAGGAACACCGCTCCAGTTGCCTTGTTTGTGTTGTATCCGTGTGTTATGTATTCAACGACGCGGAGGAGTTGTTTTGTTGAGTGGTGATTCCTGAAACCGAATTGCTCCGGTCTCAGGGTGTCATTTGTGATGCAGTGCCTGGTGAGTCGTTTAAGTATTACCTTCTCAACGATCTTGCTGAGCGCGCTCAGCAGACTGATGGGTCGGTATGCTGGAGCCGAGTTCGCGGCCGCAGACTATATGTACCTGGCGCGCCAACGTCCGAGGGCTTCTCCGCGGTCATTTCCGGTGCGGTTCTCCTCTTGCTACCTGCGACGGTCGTTCGCTGCAGTACGGGAAGCCAGGATCCGTTTACCTTAAGGCTTTCCTCTTTCTTGTTCAAGCTGTTCGCGTGTTTTTGTATTTCTACCGCTTCTCTGAACAAGCGCGTGTGATAGTGATTCTCTACAGCCAGAACTTCGGTGTCGGCGAATTTTATTACGTGGTCGGTCTCATTCAATGCGTGCTCTGCCGCTGCCGATTTCTCCACCTGCCTCAATCTGCAATGTCGCTTATGCTCTTTGATCCTGGTGTTAATGGATCGTCCAGTCATTCCGACATAAACTTTTCCGCATGTGCATGGTATACGGTATATTCCCGACATTGCAAGTGGGTCTCTTTTCTCCTTCGCCGATCTAAGACACTCTTTGATCTTCCTTGTCGGTTTGAAAATCGTCTTTACGCCATGTTTGCGCAATATAGGCCGATTCTGTCCGTCACTCTGGGAATGTACGGCAGAAATGCCGTACCCGACATTCCTCTATCTGGTTCCTTACTTCACCGAGTGTTTGGCTCTGTTACACTTCTAATATAGTTTGTGGAGTACCCATTGCTCCTCAGGACAGTTTCCAGGTGTTGCATTTCTCGTTTGAGGTGTTGCGGCTCACATATTCGTCCTGCTCTCGTTACGAGCGTACTAATCATGCCTCTTTTCTGGCTCGGGTGGTGGTTTGCAGGTATCGGTCCGCTGTGTCCCAGGTTTTCGCCGTCCCTTGTGACCAGCACATCTAGAAATGGCAGTGTCTTGTCCTTTTCTACTTCCATGGTAAATGTTATGTTGGCATGGAGGCTGTTCAAGTGTCGTAGGAAGTCACCGAACTGTTCTTCACCATGGCTCCACACCACGAAAGTATCATCGACGTACTTGTACCACACCTTATGTTTGCAAGTCGCCGAGTCCAGTGCCTGTGCTTCGAATTGCTCCATGAAGAAGTTGGCCACCACTGGACTGAGAGGAGTACCCATGGCGACGCCTTCCAGCTGTTCGTAGAAATCGCCATTCCACGTGAGATAGCTCGTGGTGAGACATGCATGGAAGAGCTTTCTGGTGTCTTGCGGGAAAATGGAATCGATGTGCTCCAGAGCGTCACTGAGTGGCACTTTCGTAAATAGCGAAACAACTTCAAAGCTGACCAGGATGTCGTTTGGTGCAAGTTTCAGTTTCTTCAGCTTCTCAATGAAATGTCTTGAGACCTTAATGTATGTGTCGGTCTTCCCCCCGTGTGGCTGGAGCAGAGAGGCCAAGTGTTTTGCCAGTTTAAATGTCGGTGATCCAGGAGCGCTAAAGATCGGTCGCAGTGGAACGTTGTTCTTATGGATCTTGGGTAATCCATACAGCCGAGGTGGTATGGCTTCTGTGTTGCGCAGGTTTCTCTGTATGTCCGCCGGCAGAGAAGACGCCTTGATTAATCGATTCGTATTCCGTGTGACACGCTGCGTCGGATCTGCGCTTGGTTTTCGGTACGTCGTCGGATCTAATAGGTCTCGGACCTTTTGCTCATAATCTTCGGTCTTCATTACGACGGTCGCATTCCCATTATCGTCAGGTAGTACCAATATACTCTTGTCGGCGTTGAGATACTTAATGGCCTGTATCTCTTCTTTCTTCAGGTTGCAAGCAGGTGGTTTTGCTCGGCGCAGTATCCTGGCTGTTTCACTGCGTATTTCCTCTGCCCTTTCACAAGGAAGGGTCCGAATGGCTGCTTCGGTGTTGGCAATGATGTCCTCCATAGGTATAGTTCTCGGGATAGCGAAATTCCCTCCTTTTTGAAGAACAGATCATGTAAGTGTAAAAAAAGTTGTGGAATGTTTTCAAAGAGATAGTATCGACAGGAATTGAGAAATGTATACCACAAAAATTAATAAGTGATGGTACAGATGGTACACAAAAAGGGTCAGATCGTTGTTGCAGAAGCAACGAGTAAAGCATGCCAAATTAAAAAAAACGCAAAATCCCCAAGATTGGCAAAGTTTACAGAAGTAAATGTAGTAGTACATCAATGAGAAATGCATTTAATAATTTCCACAACGAAATTCTGTCTCGAAACTGCCACAAAACCCATAGAGATTCTGGTCATACATAAAGCACACCAGTGGCAAGGCGCAATCAATACCTTCACTGCGCTATAACGACTGTGAAGTCACTGATGACAGTGCCACTAAAGCAGAGATATTAAACACGGTTTTTCGAAACTCTTTCACGAAAGGAGACGAAGTAAATATTCCTGAATTCCAATCATGAACTACTGCCAAAATGAGAATCGTAGAAGTAGATGTCCTCGGTGTTACAAAGCCGCTTAAATCACTTGATAAGAGCAAGGCCTCCGATCCAGATTGTATATCAGTCAGGTTCCTCTCAGAGTATACTGACAAAATAGCTCCGTATTTAGCAATTATATACAACCACTCACTCACAGAAAGATCCGTACCTAAAGACTGGAGAACTGCTCACGTCACACCAATAGCCAAAATGGAAGTAGGAGTGATCCGCTGAATTACAGGCCCATATCACTAACATCGATTTGCAGTAGGGTTTTGGAACATACACTGTATTCGAACATTATGAAGTACCTCGAAGAAAACGATTTATTGACACATAATCTGCACGGATTCAGAAAATATCGTTCTTGCGAAACACAACTAGCTCTTTACACTCATGAAGTAATAATTGCTATCGACAGGGGATGTCAAATTGATTACATATTTTTAGATTTCCAGAAGGCTTTCGACACGGTCGCTCACAAGCATCTTCTTACCAAACTGAGTGCCTACGGAGTATCGCCTCAGTTATGCGACTGGATTCGTGATTTCCTGTCAGAAAGGTCACAGTTCGTAATAATAGAAGGAAAATCATCGAGTAAAACAGAAGTAATGTTCGGCGTTCCCCATGGGCATCTATTGTTCCTGATCTATATTAACAACATAGGAGACAACCTGAGTAGCCGTCTTAGATTGTTTGCAGATGATGCTGTCATTTACCGTCTTTTAAAGTCATCAGATGATCAAAACGACTTGCAAAATGATCTAGATAAGATATCTGTATGGTGCGAAAAGTGGTAATTGACCCTGAATAAAGGAAAGTGTGAAGTTATTCACATGAGTACTAAAAGAAATCAGCTGAATTTCGATTACACGATAAGTCAAGCAAATCTGAAGGCTGTAAATTCACCTAAATACTTAGGGATTACAATTACAAATAACCTAAATTGGAACGATCACATAGATAATATTGTGGGTAGAGCACACCAAAGACTGCGATTCATTGGCAGAACACTCAGAAGGTGCAACAGGTCTACCAAAGAGACTGCTTAAACCACTCTAGTCCACCATATTCTAGAGTATTGCTGCGCGGTGTGAGATCCGTATCAGGTGGAACTGACGGATGATATCGAAAAAGTACAAACCAGGGCAGCTCGTTTTGTATTATCGCGAAATAGGGGAGGTAGCGTCACAGACATGATACGTGAATTGGAGTGGCAATCATTAAAACAAAGGCGTTTTTCGTTGCGACGGGATCTTCTCATGAAATTTCAATCATCAGTTTTCTCCTCCGATTACGAAAACATTCTGTTCGCACCCACCTACATAGGGAGAAATGATCATTACGATAAAATAAGAGAAATCAGGGATCTCACAGAAAAATTTAAGTTCTCGTTTTTCCCGCGTGCCGTTCGAGTGTGGAACGGTACAGAGACAGCTTGAAGGTGGTTCATTGAACCCTCTACCAGGCACTTTATTGTGAATAGCACAGTAATCACGTAGATGTAGATGTAGAATTGCCATGGCTCCTGCTAAGGCGTGCAGTAGAGGTTTCTGTCCACTGTGCCGGAGGCCAATGAATCCTATTGCCGCGACACGCTTGAAAACCCACGGCAATAGAGGCGTGTTCCATCAGTTCGCCACTCAAGTCCGTAGAAATTGCACAGCCACGACTAAGAGCGCATCAGAGCCGAATTTCGCATTTGCGCACAAACGCGAGGTAGATTTTTTTCTCTTTAGGGCGAATCAGGGCTAAGGATATTATCGGTGTGGAACACAGTAGAAACGTTTTTTTCACGCCTTGTGTCTTTTGATGATTGTTTTTGCAAGCAAACGGGACTTTCCCCCAAATCGTAGCTGTGGGAATGTTTCCATTCGAGTGCCGCCACACTTGGCTGCTGAAGCTCTACTGTGGGACTCGCTTTATTTTTGAGCAATCGGACTCTAATTATTTTCAACACGTTTAGGTAATTGATTCTGAAACAGTGCCACTGGATTTTAACTGTGCTTAAGCCTGTCGGGACTTTGAATATTTTGTGGCATCCGACAGTTACGAATTCGCGCTAGTGTCGAGTAAACTTTAGAACATCGAGATTAGGCCGTGTTGTAGGGAGCTGATCGATTTGCTAAGGTCAATCGATGTTTTTTAGCATTCAAGAACTTTTATTAAAAATTCTACCGTGTTCAGTATTTCTAGTGGGGCTCGAGAAATAATTAAAAAGGCACGTAATTGTTTGGAAGATACCACCAATAAACTGTATTTAGTTATGAATAAACAATAACTAAAAGAAGCCATTTGCAGCCCCATTCTACTCCGCCGAAGGTCGCGACCATCAGACTTTATACTTACATGGTTATGGTGTCTGTTCTTTCGGACATGTCCGAAAGAACGGACACTATATCCATATAAGTATACAGGGTGTTACAAAAAGGTACGGCCAAACTTCCAGGAAACATTCCTCACACACAAAGAAAGAAAATATGTTATGTGGACATGTGTCCAGAAACGCTTACTTTCCATGTTAGAGCTCATTTCATTACTTCTCTTCAAATCACATTAATCATGGAATGGAAACACACAGCAATAGAACATACCAGCGTGACTTCAAACGCTTTGTTACAGGAAATGTTCAAAATGTCCGTTAGCGAGGATACATGCATCCACCCTCCGTCGCATGGAATCCCTGATGCGCTGATGCAGCCATGGAGAATGGCGTATTGTATCACAGCTGTCCACAATAAGAGCACGAAGAGACTCTACATTTGGTACCGGGGTGGCGCAGACAAGAGCTTTCAAATGTCCCCATAAATGAAAGTCAAGAGGGTTGAGGTCAGGAGAGCGTGGAAGCCATGGAATTGGTCCGCCTCTACCCATCCGTCGGTCACCGAATCTGTTGCTGAGAAGCGTACGAACACTTCGACTGAAATGTGCAGGAGCTCCATCGTGGATGAACCACATGTTGTGTCGTACTTGTAAAGGCACATGTTCTAGCAGCACAGGTAGAGTATGCCGTATGAAATCATGATAACGTGCTCCATTGAGTGTAGGTGGAAGAACATGGGGCCCAATCAAGACATCACCAACAAAGCCTGCCCAAACGTTCACAGAAAATCTGTGTTGATGACGTGATTGCACAATTGCGTGCGGATTCTCGTCAGTCCACACATGTTAATTGTGAAAATTTGCAATTTGATCACGTTGAAATGAAGGCTCATCCGTAAAGAGAACATTTGCACTGAAATGAGGATTGACACATTGTTGGATGAACCATTCGCAGAACTGTACCCGTGGAGGCCAATCAGCTGCTGATAGTGTGTGCACGTGCTGTAAATGGTACGGAAACAACTGGTTCTCCCGTAGCACTCTCCATACAGTGACGTGGTCAACGTTACCTTGTACAGCAACAACTTCTCTGACGCTGACATTAGGGTTATCGTCAACTGCACGAAGAACTGCCTCGTCCATTGCAGGTGTACTCGTCGTTCTAGGTCTTCCCCAGTCGCGAGTCATAGGCTGGAATGTTCCGTGCTTCCTAGGACGCCGATCAATTGCTTCGAACGTCTTCCTGTCGGGACACCTTCGTTCTGGAAATCTGTCTCGATACAAACGTACCGCGTGCTAATCCATACATCAAATGAGCATCTTCCAACTCCGCATTTGTAAACATTGCACTGACTGCAAAACCACGTTCGTGATGAACACTAACCTGTTGATGCTACGTACTGATTTGCTTGATGCTCGTACTGTAGAGCAATGAGTCGCATGTCAACACAAGCACCGAAGTCAACATTACCTTCCTTTAATTGGGCCAATTAGCGGTGAATCGAGGAAGTACAGTACATACTGACAAACCTAAAATGAGCTCTAAGATGGAAAGTAAGCGTTTCCGGGCACATATCCACATAACATCTTTTCTTTATTTGTGTGTGAGGAATGTTTCCTGAAAGTTTGGCCGTACCTTTTGGTAACGCCCGGTATAGTTCTGGCAACACCGGCCAAAATCTTCTTCTTCTGTGCGGATGCACACATATTCCCCGAACTCTTATGGGAAATGGTAAGAATGTCTTCCACGAGTAAAGAGTGTGCTGGGGTGGGATGCTACGAGTGTAGTCTGTGGACATACAAGGTGAGAATGTGGGTCTCGCGGGAGGCGTGCCCGCGATAGTCCGTGCAGTCGCACTATCCTCTGTGCTCTCGGTGGCTCAGATGGATGGAGCGTCTGCCATGTAAGCAGGAGATCCTGGGCTCGAGTCCCGGTCAGGGCATGCATTTTCACCTGTCTCCGTTGATATATCAACGCCTGTTAGCAGCTGAAGGTATTAATATAATTGTAATTTCATCATCCACACAGTTCCGAAGACAGCAAGAGCCGACAAATGCGAGAATCATCGCATAGTCAGCTTACCAGCTCATGCATCCAAGTTTCTGACAAGAAGAATATACAGAGGAATGAAAAAGAAAGTTGAGGGTCTTTTAGACGACAATCAGTTTGGCTTTAGGAAAGGTAGAGGTACCAGAGAGACAGCTCTGACGTTGCGGTTGACAATGGAAGCAAGTGTGAAGAAAACGCAAGAAGCGTTCATAGAATATGTCGAGTTGGTAAAAGCGTTCGACAATGTAGAATGGTGGAAGATGTTCGAAACTCCGAGAAAAATACGGTTAAGCTGTAGGTAAAGACGTATAGAATACAATATGAACAGGAAACCAGAGGGAACAACTAGACTGGAAGATGAAGAAAGTGAAGTGTGTGGGACTGATGTAGTCTTCACTGGTCATCGGGGCTCAGTTGGAAGTGGGACTCATGACTGGAGACAATTCTAAATGAGATTCCAGTCCGAAGAGGTGTCTGGAGACGCCATGAGTAGTGATGAAGTACCAACATGACTGTCGCCCGCCATACGTTCGAACAACCAGACTGATCGTTTGGGGTTCCATTTCTTTTCGCAGCGGACGTCCTCTGGCAGTCATCCGCGTCACCGTTAGAACACAGCGATACGTGGACGATATTTTACGTCTATTTTTGTTGCTCTTCATGGCTAGCAACCCTGAGCTTACATTTGAGCAAGACAATGCCCACCAGAACACGGTGACAGTTTCTTATACTTGTCTTCGTGCTTGCCAAATATACTTTGCCCTGAAGGTCCAGCGGATCTCTTGCCAATTGAAACCGTTTTGAGCCCTCGAACCAGTTCGGGATTACACGCTCTAACGCGCCAGTTGGACAGAATTTGGTACGATAGCCCTCAGAATGACATTCACAACTGCATCAAACAATGCCAAGCAGAATAACTGCTTGCATAAGGGCCAGAGCTGGACCCAAAACGATATTGTCTTGCTCATTTTGTGATGATTTTTCTCTTGATAAATATCAGATTTTTCCGAAACTGGGATCATTTCCTTCCCATTCGAATAATTCTTCGTTGAGCGTCGTTTTTTATATTTTAGAATTTGCTTGTGCCTTCGATTTGGTGGCTTTTGATGTAGCTTATCTCAGTGTCTGTTGCATTCGCTTGCATCCCAAGTAGAGGAAAGAAGGTGGACAGCGTGTAGTAAGCAGGCCTCACTCCGTAGTTTACTAGGACTTGAAGGCTGTAGCTGTTGAATTCGTCTCACAAACAAATTTTAATTGTTTTTGAGTGTCCAAGCGGGTGAACGGTATAATTTCCAGCATCGGTTTGTACACATGGGGGTAGGAAGTGATGTTATCATGCAAGTATTAATATTTAAGTACTGTAATGGTAGAATATATTGCAACCATGAAATACCGATCACTCAGTTCTATATCTGTTTTCCCCATCAGTCAGACAGTTTGGGTCAAAGTAACTGGGACATTTCCTGACTGGCTGAAATATGCAGATGTTAAGCCTCTATTCAAGAAAGGGGATAAAGAGATGCCATCAAATAACAGACCTAATTCACTTTTGCCAGCATTCTCAAGAATTTTAGAAAAAGTAATCTACAGGCAGCTTCTCAACCATCTGACCACAAATAACATATTATCAAGAACACAGTTTGGATTTCTGAAGGGTTCTGATATCGAAAAGGCTATTTACACCTACAGTGAAAATGTACTTAATTCTTTAAATAACAAGTTACAAGCAGCAGGTATTTTCTGTGATTTGTGAAAGGCATTCGATTGTGTAAACCACAACATCCTTTTAAATAAATTAGAATTCTATGGTGTCACGGGCAGTGCTGCAAAATGGTTCAAGTCATACTTCGCTAACAGGAAACAAAGGGCGTCAGTGCAAGGGACTAGTGAACTAAGTCATCAGTCAGCATCAGAATGGGAAGAAATTACATGTGGTATCCCATAAGGATCCATCTTAGGGCCATTGCTTTTTCTTGTGTACATTAATGATCTGTCATCAGTTACACTGCCGGAAGCAGAGTTCGTTTTGTTTGCAGATGACACAAGTATTGCAATAAATAGTATGTCGAGTGTAGTTCTAGAAAGATCTGCTAATGATATTTTCATGGTTATTAATAAATGGTTTAAAGCCAACTCACTGACATTAAACTTCGAAAAGACTCACTATATGCAATTCAGAACCTGTAAGAGGTTTCCACCCAGCATATGCATAAAGTACGAAGAAGAGCAAATAGATGAGGTTGCCAGTCTTAAATTCCTGGGATTACAACTTGATAATAAATTCAGTTGGGAGGAGCACACCACAGAACTGCAGAAACACCTTAACAAATCTGTATTTGCAATTCGAGTGTTAGCAGACATAGGCGACATAAAAGTGAAAAAGCTTGCATACTTTGCCTACTTTCATTCCATAATGTCATATGGTATAATATTTTGGGGTAACCCTTGAAGTCAAACAAAAGTTTTCAGAGTCCAAAAGCGTGTAATACGTATTATTTGTTGAGTAAACTCACAGACGTCTTGTAGAAACCTCTTCAAAGAACTGGGTATACTAACTACTGCCTCTCAGTATATTTACTCCTTAATGAAATTTGTCCTAAATAATATATCTCTTTTTTCAACAAACAGCTCAGTTCATACATACAATACCAGGAACAAAAATGATCTGCACAAGGACTTAAAAGCACTTACTTTAGTTCAAAAAGGGGTCCACTACTCAGGAACACTCATCTTCAATTATTTGCCAGCAAACATAAAAAATTTAGTTACAAATAGAGATCAGTTTAAAAGGAGCCTGAAAGACTTACTAGTGGCCAACTCCTTCTACTCCATTGACGAATTTTTTAATAGAAACAAATGATGTGTTGTATATATTTATACTATTAGTATTGTTATTTCAGCTTAAAATAAAATAAAATAAAAAAGGTGACATGTTCCACATCCACGAGGATCTCCTCAACACGGATCTATGGAACGAAAAACTAATCTAATCTTATCTAATCTAAAGCCTGGTGGTACAGGCCACATGAGCAAAACTTATCTGTCTTTAAGGGATGATGCAAAGGTGCAAGATGAAGCCTGCCAGTGATGATTAAGAGGAGTGGCTTAAGAGTGAAACGGGCCGGTCGGTGTGGCCGAGCGGTTCTAGGCGCTTCAGTCTGGAACCGCGCCACCGCTACGGTCGCAGGTTCGAATCCTGCCTCGGGCATGGATGTGTGTGATGTCCTTAGGTTGGTTAGGTTTAAGTAGTTCTAAGTTCTATGGGACTGATGACCTCAGATGTTAAGTCCCATAGTGCTCAGAGCCATTTGAACCCTTAGTCAAGAGTGAAACGAGCGGCTTCAAGTGTTTTGGGAGCCGAAATGACCTATAAGGTTGTGTCGATCGTTCTAAGGGGAATTGGAACGCCCTACCCCGCCAATGTTAAATTTAGTGACTTCGCTTCCCTGTATTCCACGGACCGCTGTAGTCATTGACATGAGACTTTTACAGGACATTAAACTGTACGTTCTGAGTCTGCTGAGCTACAATAATTGCATTTCGTCTACTGCTTTCGGAAATACAATTTTTTAACTACACTGTTAAAATTTTGTGTATCTTTCTTGTATATTACCCTAAATAATTTTAATTATACATAACATTATGTTCTTCGTGTAGTTCAGTAGACTCAGGATACGTATGTTATTAATTCCTCAAAATTTGAATACTCTACTCGAAGTGGTTTCTGAGATTTAGTGCAAAATGCAACAGAAAATGTAAATTTTCAGGAACGGCTTCTAAAGTTTTAAAAGACTGTAACTCAATATATCCTTAATTTTTTATTTTTAGTCACTCAGAAGCACCCTGCACCATACTGTATGTCATTCTCTTGATCTTTTCCCAAGTTTTTTCTTCTTTTCTTCTTTCTGGACTCCTTAGTGGTCAATTCCAACTTTGTCCATCCGTTCAAATTATCTGATGCAGTTTGCTCCAGGATTAATTCCCATATGCTGAAGCACTTTAACCCTACCAATGTTGCCATCATTAAAAGCAATAACAGCATCTCTGACCACCCACTTTAGTGTCTTCATTCCAACAAAAACACTAAGAGAGTCCATGTAAGATTATTGAACGACTCATTGGGATTTTGAGTCTGACCATGCAGACACTTCTTCAGTAATTCAGGATTTGCCAGGTCTCTATAAATAGGTTTTATGATATCCTTAACTGCTGCTGGGATGGAATGTTTATGGATGTATGAACTGTTTGAGTACTGGGCATTGAGGTAAATGCACCATGAATCAGGTCCAGGAGGGCAAAGGTGGTGTCCTGGTTTTTCATCAGTTGACAGTCTCTGGAAGAAGGTAGCCCATACTGCCTACTTCATTTTCAACGAATCCCCAGTATTTTTTCTAATGGCTAGCCCATTATACTTCAGTAGTTCATCAATCATTTTGCCTGTCAGCTTGCCTCTTATGGTTTTACGATCAGAAAGTCTCTTGTCTTTAATTCAACTTCCTCAAGCTGGTGCCCATCTTCTGGACATGACCAACACTTTCCAGTTTTGTGATAAACTTCTCACCATATAAGGCTGAGCGGCTGCTAGACTGTTGTATACTTTTGAGTCTCTATCACCTAAGAATTAAGTGTAAAACACTATCCTTTCGTTCGCAATCGACTAAAAATTTCAATAGCTGCTGAGGCCCCCATACCGCCACTTGTTCCTTCATAATTTCTGTCACAGATATTCCCTTCTTTATTCCCTAATTTACACTTACAACAATGCTTGGTTAAAATCTGAAAATCTATTACCTTTCCAGTATCCACACTGGTCACCACAGCAACAGAATTCTTAGTACTGTACCCACACTTCTGCCAAGCGCCATCAAAAGCTCCTGGTATGTCAATCATACATCATTTATTTCAACAGCTTCGTTTTCAGCACCCTTCATTGACTCACATGCAACAGATTCCACAGCAGCTCCAATAAATTCTGCATACTTGTCGATTTTACAAGGTGGATGTTGCATATTCTTCATGGCACACATTGTTTCTGCTGCATGTGTCCTTTGCCAATAGCTCTCAATCCATAAAACCACCTAACATTTACTTCAAAATAATTATCTTTACACTTATCAGAATTTCAAAATGAATCAGTATGTTTACAACTGGAGCAATTAATGATAAATTTCATGGCTAGTCCATTTGATACCTCACTGTATCATGTAAACTAACTCGCTCTCCACATATTTTACAACACACACATTCACCCTTGTTAGGATGGGGTAAATATATCAGAATATAACGTAAACTACCATTTACATCACTTTCATTTTGAGAAAACTGTGTGTCACAACGTTTTATTTTAATCTTGGAAGTACTAATGGGTGTTTCTCAAGATACTGACGAGTTTCCCGGTATTTCACTGTCTGTAACTTCACACACCACATGTTGAACACGATGTTTCCCTTTATTCGAAAATCTATTACCATGAAACCCAAGTTTCTTAAAAACAGTTTTGGTGTCATACTTTACTTATTGAGAGATTTACGAATCTATTCGTCACTTTTCCTCGGGAAAACGTTAGCACTTCGACATACAACGCGTGTTTATACTATGAAATGATACGATACTTTCTTTGACAGTGCTACAAGTACAAACACGTAATTTAACCTTTATAACACAGGAATTCACAGCCTTCTACATAAAAATTACCGATTTTATTAGATCTTGAAGCAAAGCACTTAAAACTTCTAACATTTTTAACCGGTGTAGATTATATCTAAAAAATACAATAAAATACTTATGATGTGAGTTTATAAGTGATATATATATATATATATATATATATATATATATATATATATATATAATTTTATTAGGAAAATTGCGAATTTTATAATGAGATAAAAATCCGAAAACGTGAAATATTTTTCCATTCCAAATCCTCTTAAGGCTCATAGAACTACACTGCAAAGGAGACTGAAATCAGTTGTAGTGGATCAGAAAACATCCATGTCATCTCACATGCGGTTTTTCATACCAACATTGTTAGTGGGGAAGTTTTTGAAGAAATCTGGATACGATGTAAAAGATGTGAATGTAGAACATATGAACGTAATGCAGACATCGAGGATTTATTGTACTACAATGAAAATAATTATTTTTAGACAGCTATTTTCTAGCTAACTACCATCAAGTGAAAAGATTAAAATATTATATTGCTTGGTAAAATTTATATTTTAATTTTAATTTTTTATCATTTATACTTTTCATATGTAAACAGAATGCTATTGTTTGTGAACAATAGTAACGTCTTTTCTGTTTTAAAACCTATATTTTGTTGCAAACCTACCGATTTGTAAGTATTAGAAAGAAAATCAATTGTGTTGTTTTTTGTTATGGTTAGAAATTTTCTTGTTATCAATTACAGCCAAAAAAATGTGCAATGGAATTATCCTTCATTTGTAAACTACAATAGGTTTAAATCAATTTTGACTTATGAGGCTCATAGTAATCGCCGTTCATCTATCTTATCCACGATCGTTACATACAGGTCATCATGGTTCTCAAGACCACTTTCCATCACACTGACCATCTAAGGTATTGCTCTAGTTCGTAGGCGACTGTACACAATTGAAGACTCCACAAGGTCAAGTCAATCGTCTATATTTCTCATGGGAGCGTTTTTAAAGTTTGAAGCAGTACAGTTTCAATGTTATTAAAATATTATTTTGTAATTTATACAGTGCACTGAATGATCATTCCGTATTATTCCCTAAAAGTATTACAAATATTTTTTTAATTGTACCCTATGCTTCTACATGTCTAAGTCTATTTTCCAGTTTTTTAAGTATAAGTGTCCAATGACACTGTGAAATTCAGAATAAAATATGATATCAAGATCATAGTTTACTTTATAACCCCCACGCAAATTCCACAACAAAACTCTATTCGTGTGTGTCTAATCACCTATCAATCAGGGTTTTCACGACTAATAAGGTTGTAGGAATAATATTGTTTATCAATTACCTGTTTTTATTTTGAATGAACTTGAATAAATTGTAATGATAAATAAGTCAGTGTGATACTTTAAACCACTTCGTATATTACTTCCAATAACCTTTCAATCTATGTTTTTAATACAAACAATAAAAATATAGTTAATGCAACATAACTTCATTTACTAAGAATAAATCACGATTTTTATATACCACAGCGTTTTGTTTTACATTTTGCTTATACAAAATACGTAATGCAAAATGGGACTGTTAAAAGAATAAATTCATAAGCGTAAAGCGACGTATGTAAAGTATTCTTGAACGTCTGTGCCACACAACACCTTGAGTTCCAGCAGATCATAATACGTTTCTTTGGCAATAGGTATTAGTCCTGAAACATTGGAGATGTGGTTTCCTATTAGCATGGTATCTTAACAGGTTTATGATTATAAAACAGGAACCCCTACGATGATGTGATCTAGTTTAATTAAACTGTCTGTGACTAAATTCTTTAACAGCTTACCCTCGTAACAAAACTCTCCATCTTCAGGTTCTACTTCTTCTACCATTCGTCCAGCAGGAGCAGTGATAGCTAATGTTCTTCTCCTTAATAAATCGAAATGTAAATGGACATATTGAGCGGTATTTTGTATGCCAGAAATCTGTCCATTCATGAATTAATGAGCCACCACCTTTAATGATGTTTAAGGGAGTGGGTTTTTCACGCTCAAATTTAATTATGTCTATCCAGTCCTTCGGAATCTCGCCTTTTGTTTTATGAATGATGAGACCCATGTCTTTGTCGCTTTCCAGATGTGAATGTCTTCTAACTGGGAACAACTCACAAATAGATTCAAAACGCTTTGCGTTATGGACAAGATAGTGGATGAAACTGAAAAGGGTGTAGTTTTTCTTTTGACCCCACATGATTCATAGAAGATTGCCCAATTTTTAACTTGTGTATCTAGAATCGTAGCGACATTATGATGCAGGAGAGAAACTACTTCTTTTGAACCTTTCTTCGCTATTGTTTTAGGATAAACATAAAAAACTTAATTACTATCTGAGAGTCGATGTATGTAAAATAGATACAGAGAAAGTAGGCGCATATAATAGACAGTATCGGTGCTGATGTTTGGACACGAAAGATTCAGCTGAAAATCTATACATATCGATTCAGAGCTTGTTTTACGCTGACGAGGCCCATATCTTTGTCGCTTTTAAGAGAATGTCTTTTACGCAAGAGAATGCATCATCTTTTCGTCGGTGTAGTTCACATTCAGACTTTTCTCTTTTGATGGTATTTTGAACACTGATATTTCCTTTTCATCTGTGGCTCTAGAGTTTTGAAAGTTACGGAAAATTTATCGCAACTACTACATGATGACTTCCACGGAAACCTAACGAGATATACTGCTAGCCATTAAAATTGTTACACCAAGAAGAAATGCAGATGATAAACGGATATTCACTGGACAAATATATTATACTAGAACTGACATCTAATTACATTTTCACACAATTTGGGTGCATAGACACTGAGAAATAAGTACCCAGAACAACCACCTCTGGCCGTAATAACGGCCTTGATATACCTTGGCATTGAGTCAGCCAGAGCTTGGATGGCGTGTACAGGTACAGCTGTCCATGCAGCTTCAACACGATACCACAGTTCATCAAGAGTAGTGACTGGCGTATTGTGACGCGCCAGTTGCTCAGCCACCATTGACCAGACGTTTCCAATTGGTGAGAGATGTGGGGAATGTATCCTTAAAGGCCCGTACAGGACCTGCAACATGCGGTCGTGCATTATCCTGCTGAAATGTAGGGCTTCTCAGGGATCGAATGAAGGGTAGAGCCACGAGTCGTAACACATCTGAAATGTAACGTCCACTGTTCGAAGTGCCGTCAATGGGAACAAGAGGTGACCGAGACGTGTAAGCAATGGCACCCCATACCATCATGCCGGGTGATACGCCAGTATGGCGATGACGGATAGACGCTTCCAATGTGCGTTCAACGCGATGTCGCCAAACACGGATGTGACCATCATGATGCTGTAAACAGAACCTGGATTCATCCGAAAAAATGACGTTTTGCCTTCGTGCAACCGGGTTTGTCGTTGAGTACACCATCGGAGGCGCTCCTGTGTGTGATGCAGCGTCAAGGGTAACCGCAGACACTGGCTCCGAGCTGATAGTCCATGCTGCTGCAAACGTCGACGAATTGTTCGTGCGGATGGGTGTTGTCTTGCAGACGTCTCCATCTGTTGACTCAGAGACGGAGACGTAGCTGCACGTTGTTTGTGTATGAGAAATCGGTTGGAGACTTTCCTCATGTCAGCACGTTGTAGGTGCCGCCACCGGTGCCAACTTTGTGTGAATACTCTGAAAAGCTAATCATTTGCATATTACAGCACCTTGTTCCTGTCGGATAAATTTCGCGTCTGTAGCACGTCATCTTCGTAGTGTAGCAATTTTAATGGCCAGTAGTGTATTCAATTTTTTATTGGATACACTATGACAGGTTTCATATGATGGTGAACAGGTCCGATGTGTCTGTTTAAACACTTCAAAAGTAGTTACATCGTCAGGCAAATGCAGTTTCTGCGTTTTATTTATGCTATAATGGCTGGATCTTCCAATAAATGACATGAAGTGAGTGCAGATACTTAGGTATATTTCTACTGAAAGCTTATGAGCTTGATTTGTGCGTTAGACTCGTTTGTCATCTGGAGAGAGATCTTCACGTTTTAAGGAATTCCTAATTTTGTTTAATATTTTTTTTGAAACCTCATGCGTGATACAGAGGTCTTTTGACAAACATTCGATTTTGTCATAACATTTATCGCATTACTCTTACTAATAATGAAATATATAATCACCCTGTGTAGCTACTGTTTTATTCTGCGAGGCCTTCGGAGTTAAATTTTAACACTACAGATCAGTCCTGTGAAGGGACAACTTTTCTTATTTCAGTCCTTCAGTAGATTGATCCTGAAATTGTATGTGAACTTAAACTTTTCTGCATCAGTTATTATATCAGTGCAGCTCCTTTTGAAGCTGCAATGCGTGACATAGTTCTTAGTTTTTTTAGATACCTCAGGTTGTCTACCATAACTCTGCTTTTTATAGAATTAGCATTGTTGCTTGATTCTGGATATTCCATTATCAATCAAAATGCAGACCGCAGCTGGCGTTTATATGAAATTCAATTCCTCTACACCACAAAGAAAAGAAGGTAATCTCAAGTCTGGTCCGTGTTAGCAGAAATCACGAACTTTGACAATACAAAAGAAAAATCAACAGTGAGATTAAATTTAACAAGATCAGCAAAGGAACTTTTATAAAACCAGATAAAAAGTCAATAAAGCCCAGAAATTGACACCTGTCCCTGTTTCGGGTGGACTTCACTTATTTTCTCAGTGTAAACCAAATTTTTATCTGGCCATAATTCTGAGACTAAACATTTAGCTAACTTGGTCCAACTGAAAGTATGACTCCACATAATGACGCCAATTACTCATTTTCGTCAGATTTGGACTTGACCCCTTCTTCGCGTGTAGCCTTCATTTTGTTCTCTAAATCAACAGACATTTTTTTCAAAAAAGCTCCTTCAGTTCCGTAGATTTTGTCCGTGATTATTGCTGTCACTGCAGCCGTGATTGCTTGTACAATGTCTAGCGTACCATGGCTGGGCAGCGTCCCACTTATTGGGAATCGAACGGCCAGCCCGATTTCACATAGCGACGCCTGACCTGCCTCAACCAAACTCGCGTCCGCAATGCCCCTATCCTTTCTTCCACTTGGCTTTCCATTCTGTTGCTGTTGACGCTCGTGATATGTAGTTAAACGCGACACAGGTAGTAGGAAGAACTGTCTATATTATACACGGATTGAACGACAGATCTCGTCTAAGACACCATAAATATTGGCAAAAACTCACAAAACAAAGAAACGCACGTCACTCTATGGCCCCTGCGACTGTTTAAAAATGACAGGGTCACCTCATAATATTCACAAAATGGTGTACATCTGGAAGCTGCTCAAAGTGTCATTAATTTTCGAGTTCCATTTTCAGCAGACCCAACGAGGGATAAATATTGTCTACGTAAGACTCCAACTACTAAATAACCGTTTCCACAGCAGTGACAGATCGACAGCACTTCCCCGCAGCATGTTGCCGTTACAGTACAATTTTCAGCAGGCGCCACACAATGTCTCGTGTCCTTTGTTCTCTCGTACGTCCCTTGGACGACATATTACGTTCCCTAGCAGTGGCGCCCGTGCGGATCCCGAAGACTGTAGTTCCGTCTGATCTGAGGGGTGGAAAATGAGATTTCCTTTGTCAGACATCTTCTGCTCATGCAAGAATCGACAGAAATGCGACGTATTCCCAGCTCGGTTTCACCACACGTGGCAGCTCTGTGCGGGCTCGCAATATTGATGCGGTGTTGGGGATAATCCATATCAGTTTCTCATCAGCACATGTAGTAAACGAGCTCTTGCTGTTATAGAATGTTCAATCGGTACCCAAAGTCCTGTTTCATTTGGGATAATCACACAGACAAAAAATCACTACCAATGAAAAAACTTTATGACTAACCACGAAATAGTTGCAGCAGCAGTGATGAAGCATTGTTATGTTTCGAAAGAATTGCAAGATGTCCCTGGTAATAAAAATACCTTATTACAGAAATTAAGTGTCTGCATGCTGTCTAAGAATACTTACATCTGAAGTTTCTCTGTCACATTAATAAAATTGTGCCAAAACAAGTTTTTCACGTTAAAACGGGTGTCTGTTTCTGCACAAATTTTGTATTTCGACCTATGTCTTCTTAACTGCTTGCAGAAAACATCGATAAAATACAAATACGTTTTTTATAGAAAAAAAGTAATGCAACGATGCTAGGGGACTATAATTGACATTCGTCCAAAAATGCTTCGTACCCTCATGTAAAGTCATCAGATGATCATAATATGTTGCAAAATAGTTTAGACTAGATGTCTGTATGATGCAAAAAGTGTCAATTGCCTCTAAATAATGGAAAGTGAGAATCAGCCATAGAAGCACTAAAAAGAATCCGCTACATTTCAATTCCACAATAAATCACACACACCTAAAAGCTGTAAAGTCAGCTATATCCTTAAAGGTAAAAGTTAAGAGTAACTTAAATTGGAATGATCACATAGATAATTTTGTGGGGAAATCAAATCAGGAGACTTCGATTTATCGGAACAACACAGAAAAAGTGTGGCGGGTCTACAAAAGAGACTGCTTACACTACGCTTTTCCGCCCTCTTCCGGAGTATTACTGCGCAGTGTGGGACCCGCATCAGATAGGACTGACGGAGGCCATCGAGAAAGTTCAAAGGAGGGCATCTCGTTTTGTACTGTCGCGACGGGGGAGAAAGTGTCACGGATTTGGTACACGAACTTGGGTGACAGACATTAAAACAAAAGCATTTTTCGCTGAGGTAGGGCCTTCTCCTGAAACTTCAATCACCAACTTTCTTCTCAGAATGAGGAAATCTTTGTTGGCGCCCACTTACATAGGGAAAATGATCATCATAATAAAATAAGAGACATCAGAACTCGCACGGAAAGGTTTAAGTGCTCGACTTCCCGCGTACTGTTCAAGAATGGAACGGTAGATATGTGAATTAATGGTGGTTCAATGAACACTCTGCCAGGCACTTAACTGTGAATTGCACAGCAATCATGTAGATGTAGACGTAACTGTACAAGTATCGCTTGGATTTACACTCCACAAAAATATTGTTACTCTTTCCAAATCTTCGAATGTTAGCCATTCTGCATTACTTTCTAACTTACCGTAAACAATAAGGGTCTTTTAGAGAGTTATTAAAATAATTTCCCTGTCGTTACATGTCCCCCATTGGCGTGTTACCTGCATACTTCATACGAAACGCTCCATCGTTTCCTCTCATGTCCCCAATCGTAGTACTGTGGCGCGCCAATAACAGTCTATGCCTCTAACCTTACATCTAGGCCTTACTTAACAGACCGCTATCCCTTTCCCTCTACCTGACTATAAATCCGTTCGTATTTGGCAGAATCCTGCTTTTCTCCTTCTTGACAGAACTCATTTCTTTGTGAGGGAAAATTTATTTACATGCGCCTGCCCCCTCCTAAGGGCTGGCGGAGGGGACGCTCTAGCAGCGACCTTTTTGCCACTCTTCGGCCATTATTTTTTATATTAAGTTTAGATTAAAATATAAACACTTGTTGAGGTTAAAATGCAAATGACAATATTTATGAAGATACTGTGATGATGATGATGATGATGTATTCTAAAGCACTAACAGGCGATATTATGATGGTTCCTGGTAACTGCGGTTTCGGATTAGGATTGGAGGAAACTGTATGAAAACCGAGGTATGTCTTTGTGTGAAGGAACTGATAGTTGAGATGCAGGTCATAGAGTATGAGTTGCCAGCTGGGGATGGAATGGGATTGTTGTAGCCTGCAGTTGGAATGGGATGGGTGCAGTAGGTTATGGGTCGAAGTGTGAGGGGGGGAGCGGATTTTCGGAGTGAGTTCATGGTCTGGAAGGGAAAGTCGATTGAAATTCCATTGCGAAATGATACGGATTGTATGGAGAGGGAGGTGCACTTTGTCTTGACGCCATACACAAGACCAATGGAGGTAACATTATTCCCTAGTACTCATTGTCACGAGAAGTTATAAGCTATGAGTGTATTGAAAGATTGTAAATGAAATTATATTACAGTGGAAACACAATACATTTGTTACAATACTATTAAGAGAATGTTAAAAAAATTTTCTTCGTTTGACAACACAAGAGTGAGAGCCGCTATGTGTCGATGGAAGCGTTGTCTGTGAACATTGTGATGTAAATGAGGCAAGCGAGGGAACGTAAGTATCTCTCAGCTTAAGGCAAAGCAGAAACTTCAAGTCGGCCGGCCGAAGTGGCCGAGCGGTTCTAGGCGGTACAGTCTGGAACCGCGCGATCGATACGGTCGCAAGTTCGAATCTTGCTTTGGGCATGGATGTGTGTGATGTCCTTAGGTTAGTTAGGTTTAAGTAGTTCTAAGTTCTAGGGGACTGATGACCTCAGCAGTTAAGTCCAATATTGCTCAGAGCCATTTGAACCATTTTTGAACTTCAAGTCTGCGTATCCCTTGAGAATAGGAAGTAGGATACATTATGACTGGAAAGGTAGGTCAGAGAGTGTGTTATTTTGAACAGTTCAGTTGTAGGATTGTTCTCCTCAGAATCGACTGTAAGCCATCATTCCATCATTACTAATGATGAGTCACGCACACATGCCGACGCCAAAAGCAAAATATGAAGTGATAAAGAGGGTATATGAGGGCATAGAACGAGTAACTCAGTCCGTAAAGAGAGATACTGTGTACTAATAACAAAACTATAAAACCGCCGTGTCTTCCTGTTTCAGCACGCTAATCTCAATAACTACCAGACGACTTGTCATGGGGTGTTCGCAGATGACTTGAGCGTAGCTCGTTGCAACGTACACGCTTTATTTTATCAAATTTGGATCACGGAAAAAAGATATCACAATTCAAAGTTTTATCTAAAACTGTCGTATGTCTGTCTGTGTGTCTGAACACTCTAATCTACAAAACTAAAGTATGGGATCTCTAGGTTGGAGTATCAACAATGTAAGGGAAATATAGATTGCAGCTAAAAAAACATTCACACATTAGCTTTCGGTCACAACCTTCGTTATAAAAGGAAACACACACAAATTCATTCACACAAGCACACCTCTGGCACAAATGACCACCATCTCCGGCGGCTTGGACAGGAATGTGCGAAAACTCATGTGTAAGTGGCTTTTAGTTGTGTCTGTTAGCAACTTAATGTATCATTCCAGTCCGACCTGCCGGAGGCGGCAGTAATGTGTGCGTGAGGTGTGCTCGCTTGTGTGTGTTTGTGTGTGCCCTACCTTTTCTGGTGAAAACTGGGGCCGAAAGCCAATATGAACGTGTCTTCTAGTTGTGACTATCAGCCACTTAATGCGTTATCCTCACAGTAAGTAGCAATCTATCATTTCCTTCATTTTTAATCTACAGAACTACTAGAGAATCTTCTTGGAGGTTTTCACAGGTAAGTTGAACGTAGCTTGGTGCACGTATAGGCTTTATTTTATCAAAATCGGATCATGGAAAAATATCTCTTATCTTAAGGTTTTAAGAGTTCGCTTATCTTAGTAGTACACCAAAGAACCAATAGATGGTGTGTAAGTTTCGCAGTACATCGAAGAACTAATAGATGTCACTGATAGTTTTTTTTATCTCAGTGACAGAAGTATTTTTTAAAGTCAAGTCAGTGACAGAAATACGCTCCACAATCTTACGTTTACGAATATGAACATTGAATTAATTGGCCTGGATATTCAGATTTACTGACATCGCATTGTACATTAAAAACTTAACTAACCTGCCTTGCTTTTTCCGATAGGTTTAATTGATAAGAAAAAAAAACGCGGTTACTGAGACAATGATCCTGTAAGGTTCTGTTTTTAGCAGTTGAGGTACGGAACCCTAAAAAGCGACTGTTTGCAAAGACATGCGCTTATAGCTAAAAATCTAACAATCATGGGGGATTAGAATGGTGTCATAGGGAAAGAAGTTGAAGGCGGTATTACAGAAGAGTATGAGATCGGTAGTAAGAATGAGAGAGGAGAAAGAATAATAGGGTTCTACAGTAAACTTGAACTGATAATAGTAAAAACACTGTTCAAAAATCACAAGCAGAGGAGGTGTACCTGGAGAAGGCAGACAATGTTTCCCAAATCAGATACTGGATTGTAAGACGTACCAAGAAGCAGACGTAGACTTATGCCGCAACTTGGTAATGATGAAGAGTGGACTGATGGTTAAGATAATCCGGAAGAATCAATGCGGTAAGAAGTGCGATAATGATGTAATGAGAAATGGTGATGTGCTACGCAGTTCAGCGTTTGAAGTATTGTGACGAAATGAATCCCACAATAAGCAGCTCACTTGATGAGGATTAGGAATCTCTTAAAAGGGCAATCAAAGAAGCAGGACAGACACAGACGTGTGCAAAGAAGACAATTACAAAGAAACTTTGGGTAAGAAAAGATAAACTTCACTTGACCGACAGAAGAAGGAAGTACAAAAATTCTCAGGAAATGACAAGCCTACAGCAATGTAAGTCACTTAGAAATGAAATAAGTAGAAGGTGCAGGGAAGTTACGGCGAAAGACCTGAAGGAAGAAGGAGAAGAAATGGTCTTCGGAACACAGATTCAGCATATAGAAAAGGTAAAACAATCTTTGGTGAAATGAAAAGCAAAGTGTCAACATTAAGAGTGCAGGAGGAATTCCGATTTAAACATAGAAAAAACAGTATATAGCTGGAAAGAGTACTCTGAAAACCTCTACGGGAAGGAGAAACTGACTGCTGTCACAGAACAAGAAAAGGAAGGCGATTTGGAAGACATATGGCACCCAGTATTACAGTCGGAATTTGACAGAACTGGGGAAGACTCGAAACCAAGTAAGATAAAAGGCATATATAAACCTTCCTCCAAAATTTCTAAAATCAGTGAGGCACAAGCAATCAAATGACTATTCAAATTGGTGTATAGAATTTATGAGACAGAGATACACCATCGAAGTATCGGAAAACTATCATCCACAACAAAGCAAGAGCACATAAGTGCAAGAATTAATGCAAAATCAGCTCAACAGTTCGTGCATGCACATTGCTGAGTAGAATCATGTACAGAAGAACGGAAAAGAAAACTGAGGACCTCTTAGGTGACAATACACTTCGCTTTAGGAAAAGTAAAAGCATCAGAGAGACAGTTCGAACATTCTTGACAGTGGAAGCAAGAGTTGAGACAAATGAAAACACTTTGTACCCTCCCCCTCACTTATCGACGTTAATGACAGTGAAAAATTAAACCGCATGTACCTAATGGAAATTTGGGAAAAGCAATCTTCACCGAAGTTAATCTGTCGGTAAAGAGGGAGGAAAGGTTTAAATCTGAATGAAAGGAAAAATGCAAATGAAATTGGCGAAAATAATTTTTGAAAACGGTAAAGTTAATGAAGAAAGTAATATGCGGTCGTTATGTTAACAATTAACTGGCGTTAATTACATATCTGAGATCTGGGGAAAATTACGGTCGCCAGTCCTATGGACAACTACTATAATAACTGAAAAAGAAAGGTTAATGCACATATAATTAGCACTAAAATCGTGGCAACTGAAGGTTGACACGTGTTGTGTGAAAACTAAATGTTTGTCAGAAGTAATAAATTTCGCTATACTCTGACTTAATTCAGGAAAAGAATTAATAAAACCGAAAAATTGAAAGTTAATTTAGTGATAGAAATTAATAGTGATCTTTGCTTCTGAAGCACTACGAAATTAAATTAAATAAGGTTAGTCTTGGGCTACCTCATCTCAAAAACTACTTGAATATACGCAATTTATAAATAAAAGAGAGCACTTGAATTAAGTGATTTTGAACAATTAACAATAGTAAAATTTAATACGTACCAAGCTGAGCTGCAGTCACAGGTAAGCTAAAATATGCTAACAAACCCTGCACTCTTAATTTGTGCTTGTGTAATCTAAATATTGTAGCCAGCTATGAATACTTTAACTGAACCTTGAATTAAAGTAGTGAAATGGAATGATATTACTTTAATGCTGGCGTTTGAATACCAATGACACACGGATTCATTTCGGAAAAGGAAAGGACCCTGCATGGTAATGCAATTGGGACAATGAGCAACAAAGGTCATGCTAAGTTGCTGTACGCTCACCAGGCGAAAGGGGCTCTTGATGTGTGCCAACTAATGTTTCCCGTCCGCGACACCGTGTCAGAAACTATCATAGCAAGTCGAGCGCAATTACATTGTGCCAAACCCCAAAGCAGCGGCAACTCGCGGGAGCGTTACTCAACACACCTGCTCCACCGCCCTACTCCCGCCAGACTCTGCTCTGCCCGCGCTCCACGCGGCAGAGTTGACACTCTCAAAGATCCTAAACACTTTGGTTCTCCACACGGCCTATCTACATAATCGTTCGATAGCATAGTTTTCCCTAGGCTAGACCCAGTGTAAAAATACAAATTATACTTACAAAACAAATAGGCTGAGTCACCTAACGTTACCGCTGGATATATTTCGTAAACTACATCAAATACTGACGAACCGATTCCTCAGACCGAACGTGAGGAGAAGGGCTAGTGTAATTGGTTAATACAAACCATAAAAAAATGCACGGAAGTATGTTTTTTAATACAAACCTACGTTTTTTTTAAAGGGATCCCCCTTAGTTTTGTTAGCACATCTGAACATATAAACAAATACGTAATCAGTGCCGTTTGTTGAACTGTAAAATGTTAATTACATCCGGAGATGTTGTAACCTAAAGTTGACGTTTGAGTACCACTCCTCTGCTGTTCGATCGTGTGTATTGGAGAGCACCGAATTACGTAGAGATCCAAAGGGAACGGTGATGGACCTTAGGTACAGAAGACACTGGAACAGCACGTTACGTCCACATGCTAACACCTTTTTATTGGTCTTTTTCACTGACGCACATGTACATCATCTTGAGGGGTGAGGTAAACGTACACACGTGGTTTCCGTTTTCAATTACGAAGTGGAAGAGAGTGTGTCCCACTGGAAACGCGTCGACGTATGTGGTATCAGCATGATGGTGCACCTGCATATTTCGCAATAAACACTAGGTTTACCCTTGACAGGATGTTCGACGGGCGTTTCATAAGACGTGGAGGACGCATAAATTGGCCAGCCCGTTCTCCTCATCTTACACCTCTGGACTTCTTTCTGTGGGGTACGTTAAAGGAGAGTGTGTACCGTGATGTGCCTACAACCCCAGAGGATATGAAACAACGTATTGTGGCAGCCTGCGGCATCATTACACCAGATGTACTACGGCGTGTACGACATTCATTACGCCAGAGATTGCAATTGTGTGCAGCAAATGATGGCCACCACATTGGACATCTATTGGCCTGACATGTCGGGACACACTCTATTCCACTCCGTAATTGAAAACGGAAACCACGTGTGTACGTGTACTTCACCCCTCATGGTAATGTACATATGCGTCAGTGAAAAAGACCATTAAAAAGGAGTTAGCATGTGGACGTAATGTGCTGTTCCAGTCTCTTCTGTAGCTAAGGTCAATCGCCGTTCCCTTTGGATCCATACACAATTCGGTGCTCTCCATTACACACGATCGAACAGCGGAGGAGTGGTACTCAAGCGTCAACTTCAGGTTACAATATCTCCGGATGTAATTAACATTTTACAATATAGCAAACGGCACTGATTACGTATTTGTTTATATGTTCAGATGTGCTAACAAAACAACCGGGGTTCCATTTTTAAAAAAACGTAGGTTTGTGTTAAAAAACATACTTCAGTGCATTTTTTTATGGTTTGTATTAACCAATTACACTAGCGCCCCTCCTCACGTTCGGTCTGTGGAATCGATTCTTCAGTATTTGATGTTGTTTACGAAATATATCCAGCGGTAATGTTAGGTGACTCACCGTATATATATATATATATTGTAAAACAATTACAGTATATAAAGACACACAAATGTCATATCTTCAGGTAACAAAATAAGGAAAAAGTTTATAGTAGAATAGATGGAAATGCATTTCTTGCGTTACAACCTCCATGGGAGTCGTCAATCAACAGTGTAAAGTGTTGCAAGATGTTCCAAGTTCTCAGAAAGTTTCACCTTGTAGGCAAAAAGGCTGAGGTCGTGAGTTTGAGTGTAAATGAAAATTAATTCGTTTAATTTTAGCGTTATTTTCTTAGGCTTTTCAGCCAGCTAATTTGGCAACAGTGATAATTGTTAGAGCAATATCTGCATGTGTAGTTACGTGAAATCCTCTCTTCTTATGTGATCTCAGTTTCAACTGGTTGTTTCCGGATTCACCTGACACCATCTCACGTCTTTCCTCTCCCAAACAAATCTTCACATAAACCCAAAACATTATTTCTGTTAGACACCCTGTCTTCAATATATAATAAAACTTTGTTCGTTTTCTATTTTTATTTCCAGATACTTCCCACAAAAATTGTTGACTCGTGAAATCTACATAAATAAGCTGTTTGCTAATAATGTAAACTGACCGAATCTCCGCAACTCGTTCTGGGTGGTGAGAATGAGGTGGCAAATAAGAAAACAGAAAAAGAGTGAAACAGTCAGGAAGCGAGTAAACGGGTCAAAAAATTCATCAATGACCAACTGAACTTTGCAACAGAAGACACTCAGGTGTGTAAACTGTCTACCTAAACATCTATGGGACCATATGACCTAGAATTTCCAGAGACTTCTTGAGGATTATTTAGTGCAAAAAGAATTTTGCAGTGTTGAGGACTTTACATGTAAACAATGAGGAATGATTTAATATCATTACGAAACTATTATAATCACCCTATAATAAAGTGTATGGAAATAATATTTATACGTAAATATAAACTAAAACTAAATTAAAATTTCTGTATCTTATGTTTATGGACATCTGTGCTGTAGTTATCTGATTTGAAGAGTATTTAATTAACCTTAAGACCTGAATATAAGTATGGAGGTAAATATATGCACAAAATTACTATTACATTTGGCGAAGATTTGTGTTAAACTATAACATGTAGGTTAACTATTTTAAGACATTAGGTTAAGCCAACTTGTCCTGTATTACAATCGACATTATTCAAAACACAATAAATTTACACACACACACACACACACACACACACACACACACACACACACACACACCTGAGAAACTAAACCAACTCAAATACGGTCAGATTTCACGACCAACGATTGCAAGTAAAACAACAGAACAAACGACTGTTAGTAATACAAAGTGCAATGAAGTGATGCAAGAAATTAGGTTGTCAAGCGAATAACAGCTAGAGTCCGGAAAAAAATAAGAAGAAAACTTAAATGACAGCTGCTACATCTCTACATGAAAAATAACTAACTGTCTTGTGAAACATACCTACACAGCACTCCACACCAAACATGAAATGGTCAAAATTCTTTTAGCACTGACACGCCCATCAACCATTTCCTTAAGCCAACAGCCTATTCCTGCAAACGTTTCCTGACGCGGCAAGTTCATTCTGAGAATGTCTAACGATATAAAAGTCTATCGGCCTATAAATTACTATACGCTATTTCATAGGTCAAATGAAGACTTTCTTCCATATTCATATGCACTTTCATTTCATTGTACCTGAAGTCAAGTACATAAACATCATTAGTCAACAGTTATGTGACTGTAATATTAACTTCAACAGTTTAACTACCAATTCAATAAATGATGTTAGTTGTATTTGAGCATTACCTTCGCTGAAAAGGAACCAAAACACTGCATTTGCACCGAATGGTTACAGATTACATCTTAACCAAATATCATAAAGGGGATAGTTGGAATGTTTGATGTTCGAAAAGAGTTTCGAATGGTACCCCGGCGCTTTTAGTTCCTGCGTATTCCACATGATTAACGTACTATGAATAGTTGTAGAACATGAGTTAAAACCTGTAAGTAAAGCGGTTCCAGACTCACGTCCAGCTAATGAATGTTTTTTGCTAGGTGTGGGAAATGTGTCCGGAATGTCTAGCAGTACCTTTTTTTATCTCTGTATCTGTACCACGTCACGTACCATGTAACGTTGATTGCAGTTGATAATCAGTTGGTAACCGTATCACACAGTGTTTAATTTCTGGAAAAATGTCCGACGCACCTGCTTTTAGAGCTTATCATAAATATCAGTGAAGATTTAATGGTGTGATGGCATGCAAATTGCAATAATATTCGACGTTCTTCATTAGTAGTCAATTCAAATGTGATATAATGTCCATTTGCACTTATTACTCTAATAATGCAACGCAACGTTTTGCGTGCTTTCAAATAATAAAAATTTCGAGTGAGCGCTGAAATTATACGACAAACTGCCTCTCAGCTGTTGTAAAAGTTACTGGTACCCTGTCGGTTAATTATGATTGTTCATATTTATAGCACAGGTGTAGCAGCCCGTGACAATGTGGAACACAACCATGGTCACAGCTCAGGCATCAGTGGGGAAACCATACTGTCACTGTCACAGTTGCGAGCAGAGTCTTCCGAGCCTGGGGTCCGAAGTTCTGACTGTAGTCATCTCACCAAAGGAAGAAATAATGCAATTGTTACGTAAGTCGATGTTCTGAATGTGAAAAGTCACTTAAACTCTTCACTTCAAATACTTTCTCAACCTTTTAATACAGGAAAGAAATTCCATAAAAAATTCCTCTCAGCTACAGCTCGTAAACTTCTTTACAATTGCCAGTAGTAACCTTTATTTTACGAGTACGAAGTTCTGATCTGATGACGGGAATAGTCGAAACGTAGTCAATAATGGGAACGTATTAAGCGATTGAAAAACGACTTTATTCGCAGAAGAAAAAGAAACTTCATTTCGGAATGACTGAAGGGCCTGGAATAAGATTTTTTGCAAGTAGTGGAACTGTGATACTGAAACAAGCACTGTCTTTCTAAAAGTGAAATTCTTTTTTTAACCGCTTACTATTGTGGAAGATTATTCTAGCGGCTAAACCATAGGCATACAGCCAGGTATCTGCCATTTATTTTGGACAGATCTCTCACATCCAAGAACAATTGTGAATGTACAGCCGAGAAAATTACAGCAAGAAATAAAACTCTTACAAAATCATGTGCAGGAACTTGTCGCGGCACAATACACGGCTAGTGTTTATTTTGCCTAATATGAATCACATTTACCCACGTAAAAATAGTAGGGTGTCATCCTTAATTAATTGGTTCAAATGGTTCAAATGGCTCTGAGCATTATGGGACTTAATAGCTGAGGTCATCAGCCCCTTAGAATTCAGAACTAATTAAACCTAACTAACCTAAGGACATCACACACATCCATGCCCGAGGCAGGATTCGAACCTGCGACCGTAGCGGTCGCGCGGTTCCGGACTGAAGCGCCTAGAACCGCTCGGCCAACGCTGCCGCCTCTTAATTAATGAAACTTGACACATGTTGATTAACTCCATGAAAGCCACAGCTTTGGACAAGCTGTACGAGCAGAATGCACGTCTCCCACAGTACGACAAGCTGCTCATGATTAGGCCTGCTATGAGAAATTCAGACAGATGGACTGTAAGTCATGTACGGAGCCGAGAACATCTTCGGTGAGCCGCAACGACTAAAGTGAAGGAGGACTCTCCATGTCACAGCTCCAGTTGGCGGACACTTCAAGACGATCGGTCTACTGAATATAGGCTTACACGGAAAACTTGGAAAATGCTTAGTCGGCTACGACGAGGCCGGCTTATTACGTCAGGTCTGACTAATGAAGTATATTTTGGAGTACCCTGATTCTCATTTTCACTGTAATTTACGGGAAACAAATAAATATGCCAATGTTGAAAAACTGTAAATAGTTAATTTCAGGACATAAAAAGAGAAAAATGATTTGTAAATTTTTAATGATATGCGAGAGTCGTTGAAACTTGTACTATAGTGATTTGGCACTTGTTGTGGCTGGCTTGTGGTTAAGCATACCAGAAAAACAAAAGTAGATGCACTAAGTATCAAGTCCAGTGCTACGATCACAGGGAAGTTTCATCAGTTTCACCACTAACAAGCGGACCGTACGACCTTCCCCTCACCTATTTGATTAATATTGAGAAGATGTGTACGGCACGAATAGGAATTCAACATACCTATGTAAGCGGGAACACACAACTCTTTAACTGTTTTCGAGAAAATCGAGTTTGAAACTTTTGGGCATTCTTATGTAGTGCTTATGAGTGCTAGCATTTAAGGAATTTGCAGCTGATCTAGGAAGTGCTTAGTTTTATGAGCACAAATCTGGACACCGATACTTTTTTAAAATCATTCCCACGTTATCTGTCAACGTGCAATATTAACTTAATCCCTCGCAAACTTACTCCGTTGTGCAGTCCTGCGACGTTTATTTTCACATGCAGTCGAGGAACCTTGTAAAACGACTACAAACTTGCACTTTACGTCATCGAACAGAGTTCGATATGCTTGGTTAGCTGCTTAACTGTGTGATGACCGAGAACCGTTTATGAAGGATAACCAAGTTTGTTTAGCAATAGCCACATCGAAAAATCATGCACACACAAAAATTCTGCTTTCATTAAACTTTCTCCACGACGTAATAATTATTATTTTCTATGTTTCTACGATCAGTATCATCTTGGTTTGTGCAGTTCACAGTGGGTTACATATTATACTTGTCACAAATGTACATACAATAACATAAATGAAGTGACTACACTGGCTTGATCGAAAGTTCTCATGTATCCCCTTTTATTTCCACTCTCCTTACGAAAAAAGTTTTTCTCCTCTTTCCAGGATAAATATAATGCAAATAATAAATGAATCATTAAATATTGATACCGAGCGAGGTGGCACAGTGGTTACCACATGGGATTCGCATTCGGGAGGACGATGGTTCAAACCTGGTTTAGTTTTCCGTGATTTCCGTAAATCGCTTTAGGCAAATGCCGGGATGCTTCCTGTGAAAGGACACAGCCGACTTCCTTCCCCATCCTTCCCTAATCTGATGGGACCGATGACATCGCTGTTTGGTCCCCTTCCCGAAATAAACCAACCAACCATATACTGGTATTTGCACAGTCATACTACTAAATCTAGTGTTAGAATTAAGTGGGAATAAAAAAAAAGAAAAAAAAAGATGACAGCAGCGAGATACTCTTCAGAAACCTCGCTCTTATGGGTCCTACACACTCACTCGTTCGGCTGCAGGTTGTTTGAATGTTTGCGAGTTTATAATGTATATAAGCACGCCAAAAATTTCGAAGTTCGATCTTCTCGAAAACGGTTGGGAGTTGCGTCTTTCTTTTTACCGATTGAAGCTCCGGTCGTGTGCACGACACACTGTTAATATGAATCAAATCGGTGAGGTTGTGACACAATAAACCCATGGGCCACAAATTTTTCATTACAATTTTACTTTTCTGTGGATTTTTCTGTGAATCAAAGTTTGTAAATAAGTGCATTAATGTTTGCGTGATGAAGTGGAAAGTTTTCTCATTGTAAAGCTGAATAAATTTTAGTTTTAAGCTAGTGTAAGCAGACACACTGGCTTAGTCAGGACGATGGGATATTGTCAGAGAGTATAGTGAACTTTCAGTTGCATAATCGCTGAGCTCGCAAGCACCCCACCAGTTGAGTTGAGTGCAGAGGAGAGTGGAGAGAGAAGGTCGGGTAGAGTTGAGAAATAATCGTATTGTAGTGGTGCTGAAGTACGTAATGATTCGACGAATATTTTGTGTGAAGGAGTGACATATACGGCATTAAGTAGGTAGACTACAATTACTGTAAGAGGATCCTAACTAACATGAAGAGTACTATGGGCCCAATTGTATTTGTTACCCAGCTGGAAGAAGAAGAGACCACACATTGTCAAAGAACAATGCTTTGCATTGAAAGGAAGACATGCCAACCTAAAATAAGATCCAACTAATTACTTGGTCAGACATGCATGCGGCTAGCCAGCGTCGTAGTTCATTTTTGTGTTTGAATAACATCGGATTAGTCCAAGGGTAGACTATCAATTTTGCCCAAGGCAAATTTCCTAAGTAGGATCCATTCTATCCATTACTGATGTTGCGAGAAAATCCGAATAACTGAGAAACTATTTCAGTGTTTTATGGAAGAAATAATACTAATTAAAAGTTCAATAATTTACAAGATTAAAATTAACAGAAGTGTTCAAGTCTAGTAATCATCAGTTTCAGAGACAAAGCAAAATTCAGTAAAAGATGTTTTTGTGCATGTTTTCATTTTACGCAACTGCAATCAGACAGAAACATATGTTAACGTCTTGAGCCAATAATGGTAGTAACTGCAGCGAAGCGATAACTTAATGAATAATAATGAAGGCCGAAGTTACACTAGACAAATACTTCAGTAAAATCATATCACGATCTTTGCAAATTTATTAGAGTGGAAATTTTGACTTTGCAGATTATGTAATTGTAGCTCACAGAAAAGTGATTACTAAATGACTTTATATCATTACAATATTTTTCAAGCTAAATGACAACATATAGTACTGAACAATTATAAGTAATGCCTTGATTAAAATTTCGGAAAGGAAGCATTACAGTGAGTGACGTAGCAACATTTTTGTGATTACGTAACCATCTATTCCTGATAAGATATTGTTGTTCTTTGATTATTACTAATTGGTTTGTAAGAGCTGCAACCTATCTGAAAGGTATTTCTTCATTGTGACGTAGCCACCTTGTAACACTTTCATGCCGATATGCTCTTTGATCATTTATTATTGTCTATATACTTGCTTTTATCTTTATGTAAATTTATATGTTCACGATGTATGAATTAATTTGTTTATTTTGCTGTATAATGAAGTATGTATGTTATGTAAATACTGCTGAGTAATCGCTGAGGGCATGTTAGGGAAATGTTAGGCTTTTTTCAGCGAATAAGTATCGTTGGAGTAGCAGCGTCTGTGGACGCAGGAGGACGTTACGTGAGAGCGCGCACTACACAGAGAGAGGACTCTGGTGTGAGACTTGGTGAAGTGGGGTCGCATGGATGGCGTGCACTGTACTGGAGGAGTGATTGTTTAGCGGCACGTGGCAAGTGATGAGCGTGGGCGGTGGAAATATTGGCTGCAGCACCATCAAGAAGCCACCACGCCAATATCATTGCCAATAACTCACGTGCTCGCTAATTATCATGGAAAAGAGCCAGCAGCAGTATCTTCGTCAGCCACTTCGTCACGGCGAGAATGGACTGAAGTAAGATTGCTGCATCACAGCTTATTGTCAACTACTGTTGTAACGGCTTTACTCAGTTTTGTGGTGTTTTGCAAGTGAATAATTACCATAGTTTAATCAAAACTGTTTACCCGTGATTCTCCTAAAATCATTCACCAAGTAGGTTCCTGTCCTGTACTATTTTTAGAATATTCCGAGTACCGTTTATGACAAATGAAAATTGCAGTGCCAGTTAATTTTGTTTATGAACTAAATGATTCAGTTAAAGATTTGAACTTAAAGCATTCAGTAATTTCAGTCTCACTAACTTTAAATATGAACTTTAATCTGAGGCTATCTAATTGTTGCAAATAGTAAATCAGCTAATCTAATTAAAATAATTCGTGGCACTATGCACAAAAGCACTAACTAGAACTAATGAGTAGGTGCAAATATAAGTGATTATTGTAATTTGTTGTTAGTAAAGTTCTTTTTCACATTTTGACTTGCAGTCGTGGTCAAGTATAATAATTGCCTTTTGTTACAGTAATTATCAATTTCTACTTCCCTGTTGAGAAGTCAATGTAGTTTCTTTTAATTATTTTTTTGGCATTTTCCTTAATTCATATGAAAATTGCAGATGTTATTGTGAGGTAGCTCCATTGTCACTTTTAAAAGGAAGTAGCCATTAATGTAAGTGTTATCTTGTATGTCTTCAAAATTTCAGCTCTATTAGTTAATGATATTTCGAGTGCAAACTATTTTCTATCTCGCTTTATTACGTAAATGTTTCAATTGTTTTTGCTAACGTGTGTGCAGTCCTCTGTTACCGCGCATGTTCGAGTAATTCTTGACATTGACTGTTCGGCTCATTAATTCACCTACCGAACAGAAATTTTGCCCAATTGGGCTGGCGGACATATTTCTTTTAGCTATACTTATTTCAGTAACTCTTATTATTCTGTTTCGATCCACGTGGTACCACTTCTCGTTGGCACAGTACGTGAATGATAGCACAAACCTTTCGAACAACCATTCTAAATTTTATAGTAATTAAATAGGCGGAATAAGTTGTCCTAGAAGACATCTTGTTGATAACCTCCCTCTCATTTATCGACTTTCTATTGAATCTTCGGAACGATAGCCTTTTCAAAATTTTATTTCAATTGTTTAGGCATATGCTTACACGGTCATATATTTCTAGCATTGTAGATAGAAGGGAAGGGGGACGTTACAATCTGAATTCATGATAGAGCAATATTTATAAGTTTTGTGCTGTTTTCGCCTTGCAACAAAACTAAACATTCTTACATAAGTTTTTCTACATTAACTGACAGTGATTGCAACGACAATAATTTTGCTCTCGTAATGAGCTGGAGACCATTAATTTTCTTTAATTCATTGACTGAACTGATAACATTTTCCAAATTCAAGTAACTACTGTAATACTAATCAGCCCATTTATATTAATTAATCTTAACCTAGTTTTATTTCTTGTTATCACTGCAGACAGTACTGAGCGTTGGCGACGTCCTTTGCAGTAGATGCCTTTCCCCCACAACAGGGAACTTCAGGTACAAAGTGCATTTAAGTCCTAATTTACTGAAGTGTAGGGTTTGGCTATAAGGGAAAGTTCGTACAATTCCTTTGTAAAAATAGTATAAACTGTTTTATGTCTGATGGCCCCTGTCGATTACTTTGTTTACATAAATGAAGTACCTACATTACATTACATTGCAATGCATTAAAGTCGCAACAAGTGGCAAGAAGCGCACTACATGCTTTGATATGGAAATGAGAAGGGCGTACCGGCCAGTGTGCCCGAGCGGTTCTAGGCCCTTCAGTCCGGAACAGCGCGACCGCTCCGGTGGCAGGTTCGAATCCAGCCTCGGGCATACATGTGTGTGATGTCCTTAGCTTCGTTAGGTTTAAGTAGTTCTAAGTTCTAGGGGGCTGATGACGTCAGATGTTAAGTCCCATAGTGCTCAGATCCATTTGAACCATTTGATTTGAGAGTGGCGTGTAGTACTCTTGTGAGAGTGAGAAACGTCTACCAGTATGTGCCGAGTTACATACTGGGAGCATCGTGGCGTTTTGAGATTGCAGTTTGTTGTTCTGTTATACTGTCATGCAGAAGAAGGTGTAATTAGATGAATGACAAACACCAACTTCACTTAACGAACGTTTATTGAGCACTTGCACAGACAAGAGCGCTGAGCGAACTGCCTCCGGCCAGAACACGTACAATATATGTACAGCTACAGAACACTCCAGTACAGTGATTCTTGACATTTGTAGATACTTCTAGAATGTGCTTGAACGGAATATAGAAATTAAGATTTTACAGTCCATATGAGTTTTGAGCTCACGGCCTTCCATGCAACAGTTTAGTATCATAACCACTACACCACGGTGCTACTCAGCTTCTTCTGCGACAGTATTAATGCCTGGTTCGCTGGCAACCCAATGACTGCCATGCGAATATACAGTCGATGGCATCAGGAGTGCCATACTCAGCGCCATGTATGGTCTTAACGACGACATGCAAATAGCGCCGAGAGGAAAGACAAATGGTTCGCAGTAAAGAATAAAGTCATATGGTATGCATGGCTAGAGGGTAGGTTCAACTGCCTAATTGGAAAGATTTTGCCTATCTTTCCCGCCTGCAGCCACCCTTCTTTCTTTGAAGTATGAGATCTGTGTGGGTAAATGTATCTGTTAGGTGTGTGTGTGTGTGTGTGTGTGTGTGTTCCGGCCGGAGTGGCCGTGCGGTTGTAGGGGGCTCCAGTCTGGAACCGCGCGACCGCTACGGTCGCAGGTCCGAATCCTGCCTCGGGCATGAGTGTGTGTGATGTCCTTAGGTTAGTTAGGTTCACTTAGTTCTAAGTTCTAGATGACTGATGACCTCAGAAGTTAAGCCGCATAGTGCTCAGAGCCATTTGAACCATGTGTGTGTGTGTGTGTGTGTGTGTGTGTTTGTGTGTGTGTAGGGTATAGTGTCAAATTTATGTTGGAGACGAAGAAGAAGGGAGAGGTGAAACATGGTGCCAACACATAGTGTACGGCTCTCGAATAGCACCAAGGGGGCGCCAAGGTTAATGTCTATATCCACCATCAACAGTGCTGCACGTCCTCAGTTTATGGGAACTGCAAAGAGGTTTGGAATTTGACCATGGTCTTTGGCATAGTGACTGGTGATCAGGGACGACGCCACCACTCCTCCTAACCCCTCTGAAGTAAAGGCAAAGGAAAATACGTTAACAGAATACCTGGACACTCTCTCCATCCAAGTGCTGGTCACGCTCGACGGTACATAACTGACGAGAACCATCGTATCCACCTCAGCCAGTCGTCGACTATGCAGCAAGACAAGTGTCCACACGCATCGAGCACCACCGACTCTCAGCACGGGGACAACTTTGTTGCAGCTTCCCCAAGTGAGCCAGCAGGGACACTGGGAGAGACGCCATGCTGTCTTTTCAGATCACTCCAGGTTCTGCGTACAACATCACTAAAGACATTTCCATGTGTGGAAATCCAAGGACAACGAACGGTATTAGACTGCATTCATCAACACCATATGGACACAGCATCTGATGTAATGGTATGGAATTCAATTACGTATACAACACTGTCACCTGCGATTCACATAGGCAGTAATTTGGGTAGCACCCATTAAATTTATGATGTGTTCATCTATCTACATAGATATTGTACAAATAACATTTAAGCGCCTGGCAGAGGGTTCATCAAACCACCTTCACAAGTCTCTATTATGGAAATCTCGTATAGCGCGCGGAAAGAAAGAACACCTATATCTTTCCGTACGAGATCTGATTTTCCTTAGTTTATCATGATGATCGTTTCTTCCTCTGCGGTGGGTGTCAACAAAACATTTTCGCAATCCGAGGAGAAAGTTGATGACTGGAATTTCGTGAAAATTTTCCGCTGCAACGAAATACGCCTTTGTTTTAATGATGTCCGTTCCAAATCTTGTATCATTTCAGTGACACTCTCCCCCCTATTTCGCGATAATACAAGACGTGCTGTCCTTCTTTGAACTTTTTCCATGCACTCCGTCAATACTATTTGGCAATGATCCCACACCACGCAGCAGTATTCTAAAGGAAGACGGACAAGCGTAGTGTAGGCAGTCTCCTTAGTAGATGTGTTACATTATAGATCTGTTACATTTTCTAAGTATCCTGCCAATAAAACGCAGTCTTTGGTTAGTTTTCCCCACAACATTTTCTATGTGTTCCTTCCGATTTAAATTGTTTGTGATTGTAATTCCTAGCCATTAAGGCGAGTGGCTGCACCCTACCTTTGAGGTATCCTGGCGCTGCCTTTCAATACGATAATGCAAGACTACATGCATCCACATGATACGCATGACAACATGTTTGCTGTGTTGTGCTGTCCTACCTCGATACGAACTGTGTTCGACTGTTTCCCTGGCCAACACGTTCGCCATGTCTCTCTCTCACTAAAAACATCAGGTCTTAGGTCGCCCAGACACAAGTATGCCTTCCATTACGATTGATGAACTATGACGTAGAGCTGAAACAGCATGGAATGACGCATCCGTAACTGTCATCCAACCTCAAATGGACGCCGCGGCCAGCCTTCTTAGAGCCGTTGTTGCCGGAATAGGTACTCAGTATACACACGTATCACCTACAAATGTAATCATATATTCGTTCTACTATACTGTGTATGCACAGTGACTAAATATCGTTCATGTTGCTTCAATTTTAATGGCCAACTGTGTACACTGTGATTCCGTGATGTTAAAAATTTCAGAGATGATGGGGAAAGGTAACTGTGTCAACGTGAAGAAAGGGACCCTGGTCTGGAGACGACCGGGTCAGAAATTATGAGCGAAGGCCATACTGATACCTCTGACAGTGGACCTCTTCTACTACAATCTCTTCGCTCTCAGTATTTTGGAAGGATGTAGTATGAACCAAAAAATGAAAAATTGTGTAGTAAACATCGGCTATAACTTACATATTTTAAGAGCTACGAGAATTTGTTCAGTAGAAGAGATGTGTTTCTCAGAAGAAGAGGTGAACAATTGCTCATGATGTACGCACTGTAGAGCCCATACTGACTGGATGTTGTTATCTTGTTTTGTAACATACTACACTACTGGCCATTAAAATTTGCTACACCAAGAGGAAATGCAGATGATAAAAGGGTATTCATTGGACAAATGTATTATACTAGAACTGACATGTGATACATTTTCACGCAATTTGGGTGCTTGGATCCTGAGAAATCAATACCCAGAACAACCATCTCTGGCCGTAATAACAGCCTTGATACGCCTAGGCATTGAGTCAAACGGAGCTTGGATGGCGTGTACAGGTACCGCTGCCCACGCAGCTTCAACACGATACCACAGTTCATCAAGAGTAGTGACTGACGTATTGTGACGAGCCGGTTGCTCGACCACCATTGACCAGACATTTTCAGTTGGTGAGAGATCTGGAGAATGTGCTGGCCAGGGCGGCAGTCGAACATTTTCTGTATCCAGAAAGGCCCGTACAGGACCTGCAATATGTGGTCGTGCATTATCCTGCTGAAATGTAGGGTTTCGCAGGGATCTAATGAAGGGTAGAGCCACGGCTCGTAACACATCTGAAATGTAACGTCCACTGTTCAAAGTGGACTTCAATGCGAATAAGAGGTAACCGAGACGTGTAAGCAATGGCGCCCAATACCATCACGGCGGGTGATACGCCAGTAAGGCGATGACGAATACACGCTTCCGTTGTGCGTTCACCATGATGTCGCCAAACACGGATGCGACCATCATGATTCTGTATGTAGAACCTGGATTCATCCAAAAAATGACGTTTTGCCATTCGTGGACCCAGGTTCGTAGTCCCGTGCGGAAAGATGCCTGTCATCTCGACTGCTAGTGATACGAGGCCTTTGGGATCCAGCACGGCGTTCCGTATTGCCCTCTTGAACCCACCGTTTCCATATTCTGCTAACAGTCATTGGATCTCGACCAACGCGAGCAGCAATGTCGCGATACGATAAACCGCAATAGGCTACAATCCGATCTTTATCAAAGTCGTAAACTTGATGATACACATATCTCCTCCTTACACGAGGCATCACAGCAACGTTTCACCAGGCAACGCCGGTTAACTGCTGTTTGTGTATGAGAAATCGGTTGGAAACGTTCCTCATGTCAGCACGTTGCAGGTGTCGCCACCGGCGCCAACCTTGTGTGAATGGTGTGAAAAGCTAATCATTTGCATATCACAGCATCTTCTTCCAGTCGGATAAATTTCGCGTCTGTAGCACGTCATTTTCGTGGTGTAGCAATTTCAATGGCCAGTAGTGTATTTCCTCCTGAAAATGGGAAGCAAAGAGATTGCAGTGGAAGAGGTCTACTGCCGGCCGTTGTGGCCGAGCGGTTCTAGGCGCTACAGTCTGGAATCGCGCGACCGCTACGGTCTCAGGTTCGAATCCTGCCTCGGACATGGATGTGTGTGATGTCCTTAGGTTAGTGAGGTGTACGTAGTTCTAAGTTATAGGGGACTGATGACCTCAGAAGTTAAGTTCGATAGTGCTCAGAGCTATTTGAAGAGGTCTACTGACAGAGGTATCAGGATGAGTTTTGCTTATAATTTTCGACCTGGTCTTTTGTGGGCGAATGTTCCGTACCGCAATTTGATATGTTTACTTTTCATCATCCCTGAAAGGTTTGTAGTACCATCTCGTAATCATTCTGTTAACTAAAAAAGTAGCCGTTGACCATCGAGTGTAGACTGCATGTGCGCGGAGTATACCTACACTGATTCTGCGTGCTATTTTCTTGCCTGGCTCTGGAAAATTAATGGAGTAATTAGAAATTAATTAGTTACTTTAAGACTGTATTTGCAAATTAATCACGGAACTAATGAATTTGTAGGCGGAGGTCACAAACCACAAAGCGGGGACTCGCGCCTCCATTAGCGCAGCTTGTAGGCCGCCATGCTGCTCTCGCCCTGGTGATTGTGTCGGCGTCACTCGCTGACAGCGACATCCGTGCAACACAACCGCCTGATGCGTTCGCCTGCTCCTGACAGTCGCAGGTAGCCTAAGTACGAGCTCCGTGGAACAGGTTTCATTATATTCATCACACTGAAAATGTTCAACAAAATCTGGTACTTTGCTTTTGCATTTACATTTTTTACTGCGTGTAGTTACCAAATTGTTTCTTTTGCCAACGTCGTATTGTATACAAAGTCAATACGTATAACTTGTGTACAACAATTCGCGTCATATTTGTGCTTAAATGCGTAAACATGTCTGGCTTCGAATTATTTCAGTGAATAAAGACATTTATGTACAAGACAATTTTTAATTTTGTTGCAAAGGAATCACAGTCACTGGTTGTGATTTGTCATTGATTTAAATCGATTCCGGCATGCAGCCAATGTCTGTGATTCCTTTGTGTCTTGATTCATAGAGCTGCTGAATCAAAAATGGTATCTGTTCTTTTGGACATGTCCAAAGATACAGACATTACATACATTTTAACTTGGCTTTAAACGCATCATCAGTAAGTGCTTTTCTAATCTTGGATATTTGTTGTGCCACATTGAGTCACTGATATATGGACAGTGGTCTAATATTTTTAATTTTTCTCTTTGTCTGAGGAACTATATTTATTTCATGTATTATAATGATGGAAATAATAAAATTTATGCGAGTAGCTCCTATGATTTACAAAAACTAAATATACAGTGAAATATTTATTTTCGATAAGAGTCTCACGTCACGTCTCCCTGTAACCCAAACCATGTATCATACTAACAGCTGTCTTTTATAGCACAAATATTCTGTTGAAGTGCATATCAGCATCACAGCCAAACAGTTCCACCCCATAATTTATAAACAAAAATATTGTCCCTCATTGATAGTCTTCAGTGTTCTCTTATATGCTATTTTTGACAGATGGATAAGCAATTATAATGTCTTGTTTATTTTGTTGTATAAAAAGTTAACATGGTTTTCTTATCGAAGATTGTCATCCGGGTGCAGACCAAGTACGAGTAATTTACAGTTTGCATTGTCTGTATACGAAATTCTATGAATATTTCCTATACATCTGTGACATGAACAGCCTGCTTTGAACTCCAGTAACTGTTATTTTGAGGTATTAACTTTTAGGCCCTGGTTACTAAAATGTTTGGTCACTTATGATGTCTCAAGTGTTGCAAAAAACATAAGCTCCTTTTAACGTCACCATAAAGTATCAGAGAGGTGTCATCAGCGTAAGTAATTATTTGGAATTAGAAGAAATAGATACGGTTCTAGCACTGACTCCTATGGCACATCTTGATTTTCTTTTTAAACCAGGAGTCCGTCCCGATAGCTGAATGGTCCGCATGACGGAGTGCCGTCCTAGGGGGGCCGGGTTCGAATCCCGTCTGTGTCGGGGATTTTCTCCGCTCAGGGACTGGGTGTTGTGTTGTCTTCATCATAATTCCATCCCCATCCGGCGCGCAGGTCGCCCAATGTGACGCCGAATGTAATAAGACCTGCACCAAGGCGGCCGGAGCTGCCCCTTAAGGGACCTCCCGGCCAATGACGCCATCGCTCATTTCCATTTACCAGGTGTTCAAGAGATGTGTGTCTGATACAGAATGCCCTCAGTTCGTCTAACAGCACTCCGTGGTTGACATGACTGAATGCCTTTGTTATACCCAAAGGATGACCACAGTATTTTTTCCTTCATATAGATATCTAAAAAAAAAGTATGTGACAGCTGTTCTGTTATTGTGATCTGGGAAACGTGCGTTCTTCGATGCTACAGTTGATAAGTCGTGTCACTGGTTCAACCGAAGCGTCTGCACATTTCTGATTACTTTGTTAGAAAGAACGTCCTAACCACTGGAGCGTTTGTTTATTTTTCGCTGAGGAATTAATGTGGTTATCTTGTAACGTCCCTTTCACTTATCGACCTTAATGTCAGCGAAAAATTAAACCGCGTGCATCTAATGGATATTTGAGAAAAGGAATGGTCACCGAAGTTAATTTGTCGGTAAAGAGGGAGGAAAGGGTTACATCTAAATGAAAGGAAAAATGCAAATGAAATTGGAGGAAATTAATTTTGAAAAGGGGTTAAGTTAATAAAAAAAAGTAAATGTGTGGTCGTTACGTTAACAAGTAACTGGCGTTAATTAAATATTTGAGATTTGGGGAGAATTACGGTCGCCAGACCTATGGACAACTACTATAATAACTGAAAAAGAAAAATAATAACTGAAAAAGTAAAATATAATTAGCGCTAAAAGCGTGGCAACTGAAGGTTGACACATGTTGTGTGAAAACTGAATGTTTGTTAGAAGTAATAAATTTCGCTACACTCTGACTTAATTTAGCAAAAGAATTAATAAAACCTGAAAATTGAAAGTTAATTTAGTGACTGAAATTAATAGTGAACTTTGTTTCTGAAGCACTACGAAATTTAATAAAATAAGGTTAGTCTTGGGCTACCTCAACAATCATTTCAAGAGCTACTTGAATCTACACAATTTAGAAATAAGAGATTTAACTTTGAACTTGAATTAATGATTCTGAACATTTAACAATAGTAAAATTTAGTACGTACCAAGCTGACCTGCAGTCACAGGTAAGCTAAAATATGATAACAAAACTCACACTCTTAATTTGTGCTTGCGTAATCTAAATATTGGAGCCAGCTATGAATACTTTAACTGAACTTTGAAATTAAAACAGTGAAATGGAATGATATTACTTTAATGCTGACATTGATGCAAATGGAACATTTTGAAAAGCCGAGGACTGCCATACTAAAACTTTACGTGCTTTCAGTCTTCCTTGTTGGTTGACTGACGGTTTGAAGTCGTCGGTCAAGGAGGTGGCGACAGTCACTCATTGTCGGCTGTCGCTGTTGCAGAAGCTGGATGTTGGCGCGCCTTGGTTCAAATGGCTCTGAGCACTATGGGACTCAACTTCTGAGTTCGTTAGTCCCCTAGCACTTAGAACTAGTTAAACCTAACTAACCTAAGGACATCACACACATCCATGCCCGAGGCAGGATTCGAACCTGCGACCGTAGCGGTCCTGCGGTTCCAGACTGCAGCGCCCATAACCGCACGGCCGCTTCGGCCGGCTTGGCGCGCCTTCTTCTCGACTCTGTCACCAGGCGAAACGGGCTCTTGATGTGCGCCAGCTAATACTTCGCGTCCGCGACACCGTGTCAGAAACTACCATAGCAAGTCGAACGCAATTACATGCTGCCAAACCCCGAAAGCGCGGCAACTCGCTGGAGCGTCATACAACACACTTGATCCACCGCCCTACTCCAGCCAGACTACGCTCTGCCAGCGCTCCACGCGGCAGAGTTAATGGGTGTGTGTGTTTGTATTGACCTTAGCGTAAGTTAGTTTAAGTTAGATTACGTAGGGTGTAAGCCTAGGGACCGATGACCAGTTTGGTCCCATAGGAACTTATCCCAAATTTCTAAATTTCTAGACTTGAATGGACTTCGCCTGTTTGTTATTTGATGTTTACAACTGGTAGACACTGTAAAAATTCCCTGCAGCTTCGATATTTTGGGGTGCGATTATAGGCATAGAGGTTAGGATTCACTTACACTAGATTATTTTTGCAATCTTTGGAGGATCCTCATTTAAGATCGACTGGAAGCGCCTGCATTGTGTCCAAGGACGCTACACGACGTACTAATATGGGTGTTTCAGCATGGGTCGATATCTGTTATCTGAGAACCGCCTGTTCTATTGATCTGTAAATGTGATCATTTTATGTACTCCATATGTACCGTTGCAGCAATAAATCTTGAGTGACTTGTAAACCTGTAAAAGGATGTACTAATGTTTTTCCTGCAGTGTATTTGACGCCACCTCGACAGTGATTTATTCCTTTCGTGGGCGACAACATTCGTCTCTCCGGAGATCCAGAAGTGGTTCAAAAATGGTTCAAATGGCTCTGAGCACTATGGGACTTAATTTCTGAGGTCATCAGTCCCCTATAACTTAGAACTACTTAAACCTAACTAACCTAAGGACATCACACACATCCATGCCCGAGGCAGGATTCGAACCTGCGACCGTAGCGGACGGGCGGTTCCAGACTGTAGCGCCTAGAACTGCTCGGCCACTCCGGCCGGCCCAGAAGTGTAGGGGTTCATGTGCACTGAGGGTATCGCTGGAATAATGTGACCAACGTATATTTGGGGTCTCAGTCCCGCCGAACACATTAGCTGTGTTGTAACCGCGTGTTATAGCTAAAGTCTATACTTCAAACAACCTGACAGAACTGAAAAGTGTCTTCAGTAAAAATGTCACAACATATGCAAAGAATTCGCAGAGTAGCGAACCAGGTCTATGTGATGTCACTGTTCAGCAAAGTTGCATTCAAAGTAACTAACCACTTATTCTTCTAACCATCGTCATTTACGATCTGGTCCGGTGGTGTACATATGTCTTTTTACGTCTTGTATCAACCCGAATTGAACTGCAGATTTCCCACTTCATATGAAGTCATATTCTCTTGTATACATCGATCCGTAACATGGCAATTGGTAGCCAAAAATAATGCGGACACAAAGAAGTGTTCAAAGGCTCTGATTACGTCGGCCAGTTTCATGTACGCTCCACTACGCTCAAGAATATGTACTTACAATAAATCCACTTGTTGCAGATACTTGAGTTCCTCGTCAGTCATGTTTCACAAGGCGTTGTTTTATAAAACATATATAGAATAAGACAGGATGATTAGCGGATGTGTAGAGACAGAAAGCGGTGCATGTCCCAAAATTGCTTCACCGAACATTTATGGCAGCTTATGCGATCACCAACAGAAGAGAGCTGTCAAATCCAACAAGTGGACGAGTTACGTTATTCTAGTAGAGTAAAATGGAGTTAATAGAAATAATGGGATGAATAGTAACGAAGTCTCCAAAACAGGTTCTATCTTATCGAAAGACAAATGGGAATACCATTCGAAGATTTATTTGTCTAGGCTGGTAGTAAATCAGTCTAATTCGGAAATTATGAAATCCAAAGTTAGCGACACTATCAGTTGATGTTTTGTTCCCTCTTTGACAAACACGAGATATAGTCCAGTTTATGATTACTTCGAATTTTATTTTAAAGTACCAAATTAACACACACAATGAAACCTCTTTGGAACTCTGTCAAGTGTTGATAAGAGTATGTGGCATTGTGTCCTTCACAGTGATCAGTCGACATCTGACTCTGTTCATCCTCCTTATTTTCCCTCCAAGGTTTCGGAGCAATACTAATGCTCTGTGAAATGTTTATTTGCATTTGAATCATGGCATCATTATGAGGGTTTGGGCGGGCGGGAATAAGAACACTTTTTTTAATTTTTAAATTAAGTATATATATTTGACCCCGATTGTGTTGAGGAATATTGTCCGAACAAATGTCTTCTATAAGCCCTAAATTCAGCTTGTGTAATATTCAGTCCAACAAATGCCACAGGATACCTAGGAATACCGTCCTTGAATTCTGCTTGTAGCGTCCACAAGAGGAAATACGTGCATTTATACACAGTTCTAACTGATTAATATTTACAAATACTTTACAAAATCATAGTATGCGGATCATACATACAGACGACAAAGGCGTCTGGATAGCAATTGGTGTATGAGATTGCTTGTAATCCGTCGTCTTCTTCTTCACTCTACACTCCTTCATGCTGCACAGGTAGTCCCATTCATACGAAGAATACTGCACTTTAGCCCCACCCTGTTGAACGTTTTCTACTTCTATAGCTACTTCAAAGTAACTGTTAGGTTCTAGGCGGGCATTCACGCGCTTAGATCCTCTGGCAGCCAAATTATATGTCTTGGCGAAAAACAGTATGCAAGATCCCCGCGCTTCTAAACTGATACTGTTATTACTCAGCTTAGCCGCGAGTCCGTAGATGGTGGTATATGTGACGTACAGTATAACTGGTCAGCATTTCCACCCGGAATTTGCGACTGTAAGTCGGATAATCCTTGGTCCACCTCGGTGGGTCGTGTCGTCGGATTTCCTCCTACCTGTGCGCGGTGCAGCTCTCGTAAACGTTGTCCCGTGCAGATTCTTCTTTGGCGCATTGGATGTCTCTGTCAGTGGAACCTAATTATATGAAATTGCTGTAGATCAACTTTGGGGTATCTATTGACTCGATATTAATATTCAGAATGCCGTAATATCACTTTTATTCCTATTAGATCAATAATGAAACACTCATGTCACAAACTACTCGTAACCGAGAGCATGGCTACCATCGAACAAGACAGGAAGAGCTCTTAACGGCGACTGCCGACTTTGGCGCGCAGTCCGTATCTCTTACTAGTTTCGTCACAGTTCGTACTTACTAAGATATGCATTTGTTAATGAACGGATGTGAATTTTAATGAGGCTAAATTATGATAAATAGTTTTAACCTCCAGAGGCTCCTCCTAGTATTCATGTTGTCAAAAATGACTTTAATTATTAAATATAAATAAACAAAATTGGTGACTTAAGCGCCAAGATGGCGGTACTTCCCGTCATGTATATTTCCCAGGCTAAGGCTTGTTTGCTACGGTCCAGCGCCGAGCCCCACCCCACTACGCGCGACATATGGTCGCTTCATCACCTACCCAGCCAGCGTGGTAAATGCTCTCCGATTCATGGCTGGCTACGGACTACAGCACTTCCTAACTATCGTGAATACATCGATGAGAGACAATAATTTATTAAAACTGGTAAAAATATCTTCCTCACGTAAGAGGCACAAGTACTCTTGTGGAACTTTACCGAGGTTCCTTGAGTTGAGTAACGTCCGGTGATTGTGACAGCAGTATAGTCAAACGACAGCAGGTATAGGTGCACTGAATTTCAGATGGCTAGCTGCATTTCAGATGAGGCTCTTGCGCTGCTGGAAAGATACATAAGTATAATCGAAAATATTAGCAAAATACGAGGGTTGTCCAGAAAGTACCGATCACTCGCGAAATGGACACCATAGTGAAAACCCAATGAAGCTTTGCACAGATGTGTTGGGTAGTGTCTCTAGTATGACCGTCGATCGCATCAAGGCGCTCTTTGCAGTTGTGAGCGCACTGTGAGCGAGTAAAGGTGCCTAGAACAATGATGTCTCCCGCCAAGTAGGAAGGCCCGCTGAGAGGCTTCGCCTTAATGCATGCAGCCTACGTAACACAACTGCCACGCACTTCCTTCTTCATGGCAATTCTCAGCAACACTCTGCAGGGGCAGTTAAGGCGCTCCTGCAGCCTTTTCGACGGGAAGTGTTCGATCACCAACAACACAGCCTTAATTGGCTCAGCCTGAGCATCATATCTGTTCACATGAAACGCTGGATACGAAGACAACACTTGGGCGCAGGCTACGCACTGTAGATCAGCATAGAGAATTGTCGGAAAGCACAGGCGGCTGCCTTCTATGACGATGGTGTTGGAAATTTGGTATAACGCTCGGACAAACGTCTAAGTCGGAGTGGCGACTATGTAGAGAAGTATCTGGAAAGTGTAGCAAACTCTTGCAAATAAAATGTTTCTGATTTTCACTGTGATTCCCATATAGCTACCTATCGGAACTTACTTTCTGGACAACTCTCGTAATAGCAATAATAATAGTAACTGATGGAAAAATACTTTCAGACTTCTTCAGCTTATTCTTCAACCTCTGGTGACAGTGCTTCACGACAATACTTCCACTACTGCGTACAAATCTCGAACGGTACCTATTGGGTGACAGCGAAGTGGTGAGCAGTTGAGTAGGAGGTGGGGGAGAGGGTGTGGGAGAGGGGAGGTAAGGGGGGGGGAAGGGTGTGACCTTGAATATGACATGCTCTACGTTTTTGTCAGACAGTGAATTTAGTAGATTCTTCCAATGAATATTAACCTCCATCTCTATTTCCTACAACTCTTTTTATATGGTCGCTTAGAAAATTAGTCTAAGGTTTTTCATGCTTGTTTGTGTTTCCAGTGCATCATCACGAGTAGTTGAATAGCACAGTAATGGACATCTTCGCATATTTATGATCATACGTTACATCGATTTTGAACGATATAGACCTTTAATTATGAGAATCTGTCCAAAGTTCATTGATGAAAATGGGAATTATCTGCCCTTTTTCCGATTGCTTGGTATTCTTCTTTGTCTCAGCGACCTATGATAAACTTCTGATAAAAGGAGAACTACTAATATCGCACGATTTTAAAGGTTATGTCATCAGGTCCAGACGACTTTCCATTGTCAATAGATTTCAGTTGCTTTCCGTTCCGCTATCACTTAACTTAGTATCTGACATATCGGCGTTCGCACGATGTTTGAAGGCGGAACCGTGTTACAAGCTCTTCTTAGCGATAAGACGGAATTCAGTATTTCAGGCTTCTGTATGTCAACTGCTGTTTCCATGACACTACGGTTACTTAGTGACTGAATAGACGATTATCAGTGTATCGACTTTAGGTAAGAGCCAACTTCTTAGGATTTATGGTCTGATGGGTGGGCAAGATTTTACTTTACAATTGGCGAATGCCTTTTGCATTTTTCTCCTTATGCCCATTTTGGTTTCTTTCAGCGTTTTTCTAACAAGACGTTTACTTCACTTACATATGGGTGAAGTTCTCTTTGACTTCGTCGAAGCTTTCTAACGCGTCTGTTGAAGCATGGCGCGTCATTCTTATTCTATAGTTACCTGCTCAACGTATACCACTGACTGCGAAGATGTACAGTTTTTCTGTATTCTATTTGAGCTTTTTGTAAGTTTAAGGAATAGTGGGGCTTGACGACCAGTCGACTTCCAGGTGTTTAGAGACGAAACGCTGCCTGGGACCGGGGAGGAATTGGGAAGGAAATCAGCCACGTGTTTTCCAAACGATAATATCTTCTGCATCAAAATTCTACTATGGCTCAGTATTTGATCGTTTTCTGCATCCATTTTTATACAGTTAACCTGGCTAGAAATATTTAATATGAGTTTACAGCTAAATTATTTACATTCCAGTTTTTCATTCCTTCCAGGTGCATTTTTGTTTTGGCATCACAAATACCATTCAGCACTAAAATCTATGAAATAGTTGGTAAATCCATGGTCACCATTCTAATCTGTTTTGCATGTGAATTGCAGAAGTTTGTTAATTATTCTCGCTCTGTAAAGCGGTATTTGTTCGTTTACATAAATATGACTTTTAAGAAACTTTTCTATAACACCGCTTCAGCTTCACAATGAATTATCTATCGAGCAGAATGAAAACAATTTAGCGTCTTCGTATGCCACACAAAATGTACTGACGAAGACCATCCATTATGCAGGGTCGCCTATGGTTATGTGATAAAAGATGTAGCCTGATGCTGGTATGACTTTAGATTCTCTTCTCGTACATCACTTTACTTAGCCAGCACACTTTTCAACAGGAGAGCTAGTGCAGTCCACACAGACTGTGCCTTCACCATTTTCGAGCGGATAGGCATTTTCAGTTGCCCAAGCAATGAGTCTTGCCCTAAGGCTGTGTCATAATGTGCCGAAATTCTTCACATACGAGCGTCTCACAGGGCTCCTACAGCGTATGTGCTAAGAAGCTCGATATGCTATAAAACAGCCTTAGACGAAACTCATTTCGTGAATTACGGAAAGTGATTGTCCAAACGATTCTGTTACGTGTACGTTTGATTTGTGATTGTGTGTAATGAGAAATTGGGACTGTTTCGCCTTAGAGGAAAGTGGGTAACACTTATCACGGGTCTAGTTTGCCGTAGGAATAGACCGTGAAACGGTACGTGGGAAAGTAGATGAAAGTTGTGTTGAATAGGGTTATTGAATTATATGTAGATAATTGGATTGGTGATTCTTAAAATGATTAAGACAAATTTCCTGTTTATCACTTCAGCTGCATGAGTTCATAATTTATTTCCTCAACAGGTTTCAGGCTAGCATATTTCCAAATGGAACTCTCACGATTTTTCTGTATGCATTGTAGACATTTTCCTACGAACTGCAATATTTAGTCTTAAGTGAGCTGGAGAGAACAAATAATAAACCATAGAAGCTAATTTCTATCCCAGAACAACGAGGGTATGCTGAAAAGTAACGTTTCCGAATTTTTTATATGAAAGCTATTAAAGCTTTTTAAATATAAAAATAGTCATTAATATTCTACTTTTTATTCCCCATGTCTGTATATTTACAGCCCTCTTCCGCTAGAGGGCTCTGAATTGTTTATTGTAACATGGTGGTCTGTAACGCAAGTATATTGGTGCGTGCTGTAATGGACTTTCGAATTCGAAGAGTTCGTCCACATTTCGAGCACCCTCTCCTACAGAATATCCGTTTTCGCGACATACGTCATGACACCTGCAGTTGTATGAGTGGCTGTTTGTAAACAAATAAAAAAATGTGAACTCACTTACGTCAGCGCTATACAGTTGGGATTGCGGTAGTGTTGTAGATACAGTTTTGGGGTATACTTGGTTCTTACGTAGTTTGTCATGTACTAACGCTCGTTGGACGGCTTGCAGCTACTTTTAGACACAAAAAAACATAATTTTGTTCGTGATCCAAAATATTTCACCATCTTGCTGCTCCAGTGTGTCGCAAGAAATGTATGGCATATTACGAGAAGATTATGAAAATTGTAGCTGCAGTTTTGACGATTTCTGTTCCTTGTTTGTGTCTCTGTGTTTGATGATGGGATGGTTTGTGTGTGTGTGTGTGTGTGTGTGTGTGTGTGTGTGTGTGTGTGTATGTGCGTGTGTGTGCGCGCGTGCGTGTGGATGTTTTTTCCTATTCTGTGTCCTGTGTCCATTCTCTCTTAGCGGTAAAGAGTGTTTTGTTGCAAAGAGTTATGTTTTCGATTACTACGCTTTCCCCTCCCACTACTGCCTTTCGTATGTAATAAATAAAAAAAATAACAAAAGCGTATTGCATCAAGGCGGACTTTTTTGTTGTTTTTTGTGCAAGAACGGAACAATGGAAGAGCTTTAAGGTAAAAGGTAAAATTATTTAGAGTGTAGCTTTATAAATTTTTGGTAAGCTGAGTGAGGATAAGCATTCATTAAATTTAGCGAGGGTTAAGAGCATAGTTTTATAATTTTGTATTTATCACGCAGTTATGCAGATTTTGTTCTTTCTTAGATGATATATGCACCGTGTTGCTGCTCCCTTTCCCAGCCAACTGTTAACACCAGACGCAATGAATTCAAAATTATGAGTAAGAGGCTGCTCTCTGCAAATATTTATGCGTTTCATGTACTTGAGTGAAGCAGACAAAATGACATTTGTTTGCTATAGAACGTGGCACTACAGGGAAAAATTTGCTTTACGTTCTCTAGTCTCTCAAGGTGCGACGATCGAATTCACTTTTTGTCAGATATCCTTACATACATCGTCTAAATTCAGACAAGTTTATAGTAACTGAAGACAGCGGTTGGTGCACCGAAACGTGAAAGGGAAATTTAGGTATCCGGGAATCTGAACTACTAGTTTCAAAGCAACAAGGTGTGAAATAAATATAATTTATTTATTGCGTGTATAGGGCATGCTTCCAAAGTTTATTAGAAATAGGAAACTATGTCAATTTTATTTATACGATGTGGGATACATCTTAAATGGGTTAAGCAAACTACATGACTTCTGTAAATTACTTATAAAATTACATCAAGAAAGACAGGAGAGATAAAGCTTAACGTCAGGACGATGCCCTAGTCATTTAAAGACAGATCGTAGTTAGGTTGATCAAAGCTGATGACATCAGGTTTCTCCCTTCACCCCAACTGAAATATAGTTCGTACATTCAGAGAGCTGCGAGTGTGTCGTTTACCTTTGTTTCATCTCTTTAGATCCTGTACTACTGCAATGATTTAAATCTAACACTATAAATGACATAGCCGACATAAAAACTTATACTCTTCCCTCATAACGTTTACCGCACGTAAACGATTTTACTGTTCCTTGCTTATGTATGTAAACTGCTGGGCATTAAAACTTCAAACCCATGAATACAGTATGAAACGGCCATTAAACCGGAATGAACTGCAAACATGCCTGAAAAAGCAAACGACCAGCGGAAAAAATCACAGCACCAAAAAGGCGAATATGCTCCTGGTCATTAACAGACTGACTGAAAAGTGGGGTACCATATGCCTCATTCTTTTCCTCAGCACTTTTAAAAAAAAATCCACAAATTTTGGCATCTGGACATATTCGCGCTCTTTTTAGCCTGCAACTGAACTTTCACTACCCTAGCTGTAAGTTGTTCACACTCACTAGTCGTTCATACCCATCCATTCTAACTTCCCCGTCCTCACTCCTTCATTCTACCCAGTTCATTTCCACTACCTCTTTGTACTTCTTTAACTATCACTGTCTCTTTTCTCACAGCAACAGTTCCCTTCGTTCTGGTCAACTACTGCTTTCCCCTCTCGCTGACACTGTCTCCCTATTGCTCTCTCTTACTGCTACTATCTGATTCATTCCTTCAAAATGGTTCAAATAGCTCTGAGTACTATGGGACTTAACACCTGAGGTCACCACTCCCCTAGTACTTAGAACTACTTAAACCTAACTAACCTAAGGACATCACACACATCAATGTCCGAGGCAGGATTCGAACCGGCGACCGTAGCAGTGGCGCGGTTCCAGACTGAAGCGCCTAGAACCGCTCGGCCACACTGGCCGGCCATTCATACCTTCCCACTGCTGCTGCCTCTTCTCCCTATTTCTCTCTTCCTCGTCGATTGTCATAGACTGTCTCTCATTATCATTGGCTTTCACTCATTTCCCTTTTGTCTTTTTCTTTATTCACCTCCCAGTGGTACCGACTCTATTCTTTTCCTAACACTGTTCTGTCACTATGTTTCACTACTACTGTGTCCCTCTCTTTCTCGCACACTGCCATTAGCTGCTTGGCTCTTTCTCTGCCACAGCCACTGCCTACTATCTTCCAGTATTTACTATTTTTTCGTGTCTTTCCCACTGCCACGGTCTCCTTCCTTCACGCATAAAAAAACCACAATTATGATCGCACACCCAAGCCATTCGGGAAATTTGTAAAATTCTGAGGAAGGTGGAGTGAGGTAGCTGATAACCCACTTTCCAGCAGAATTTTTTTTTAATAAACAAGAGGATGTTCGCCTTTTTTGCACTCCGACAGGAATATTTTTCCGCTGGCTCCCTTCTTCTCGCTGCTAAAGCAGGTCATGTCACTCATATGGAAATAGCTTAACTGTTCAGTAAAATTTTGATGGTGTACTTATGTGAAATTGACATAACACAAAACTAGAATTTTACATATCAGATCGAATTTTATGTGTACAAAAATTTTGCATGTGCTTCAGTACTACAATAGAAACATGGGGTTTTCAGAACCATTCTGAAGATAATGAAGGTACTTTACAGCATATTTTCCGTGCTACGTCACTTTACAAAATATTTTTTCGCTTGACACTGGATTTTACGTGTACAAGTAAGGTGAATTTGAACGGAGAAATACATTAAGGAAATTTTCAGGGCCGTTCGAGATCGATATCTTCGGCATATATACTAAAAATTACAGCCATTTGCTGTACATAGCCGGAAAACGCGGCTCGGTTTTGGTACCCAAAAACAACTGTTGAAAACGAGAACATGTCACTTCTGCATAAATGCCTGAGAATATGCCGTTAAAATATCAACAATATTCTGCTGTTATTTATTATTTAAATATAACCTCACACCGAGTTTGACGGGTGCATTTTACATTTACAAGTGGGGTAACTTTGAGCCCCTGCATGTTGGAAACGGATAAAGATATCGAAAATACTTTCAAGTTTGTTCGAGATGGAGATCTTAGGAACACATCGTAAAAATTTCAGCCATTTGCTGCGCATAGTCGTCTTGGAAACGGTGGCTCGGTTTTGGTAGCCAAAAACCATGTTTTTTAGAGTTTTCTCTGGAACTTAATGGGGCATCTATAAGCCATTCAAGCCACACCATAGACCACATGTAATGCAAAGAGAACCTACCGATTTGCGATTTTCTGTATTTCCCTAAGCTGGAGCATCTATATAACATTCAAAATTTTCTTGCTGTACTGTAGGATGGTTACACTAAGATGATTCGTCTGCTGGGTAGCCAAAAGGTCTCTAGCCAAATACTTGTCTCTACCTTACTATCACCAATAGAACCCGGGGTACAAGCCCCGAAAAATCCCGTTTTTATGCGCGGCGTTTTGGAACATATTAGGTAGCACATCCATGCTGTTTTATATTTTAGTGCAACCGTACTACGTACAATAGGAGTAAAGTTATCTACATTCTGTATATAAGGTGAGTTTTCGTAGCATGTTTATTACTCAGAAATAGAATTTGATGTTTCCTTACACTTCTGGTAAGGAGGAGAAACTTCTACCAGTAAGTGAAGTCGACAGTGGCAGGACCATAGCCTATCGAGGCTTCAGTTTGTTTGTTGTTCCGCTATGATGTTACTCCACCGGCCGAAGTGGCCGAGCGGTTCTAGGCGCTACAATCTGGAACCTATCGAACCCTACGCATCTGAGGTCATCAGTCCCCTAGAACTTAGAACTATTTAAACATAACTAACCTAAGGACATCACACACATCCATGCCCGAGGCAGGATTCGAACCTGCTACCGTAGCGGTCCCACGGTTCCAGACTGTAGCGCCTAGAACCGCACTGCCACCCCGGCCAGCTCTGACATGTATAACGCAGTCTACCGGGGTTGTAGAAGTTCGCTGTGGGCTTAAATAATGGTGCAGATCGGCAGTTCGGTCTGCAGTTCATTCGTTAAGAATGCCATTGGGTCTGTCTGTCTGTAAACCCCGACAATTATATCTTTTTGTACACCCTTGCGTTTTACAGACATTTACGTAATGGATTCTGAGCTCAAAGTTAAAAATATGTCGAGAACCGGAATTCTAACCCTGGTCTCTGCTTTTTTTGGAATGTGCACAACAAACTCTACCACCATCTGTGCCCGCCTTTCGGACCGACTCAGAGTTTCAATTTGTCACGAGTTTCTCCTTCTTGAAAGCTGGGTTCAAATTCCGTTACGGTGCGCAGTTTAATTCTAGCCAGTCATCGCAGCAAATTTATGTTAAGAGTAAAAGAATTAATTGTCATCTAGAGCTCTCTTTGGAATCGTGTGTGGAGGGTTGTATTAGCAAGGTAGCTCATTGTTACGGCAATCTTTAAATTTGTATACAAAAGAACAAATGAGGAAAAACAAAGAGGAATCTCGATGTCGGAGTTGTTTGCAACGGACAGAAAATCAGCATCATACGGTTCACTGTTGACAACGCAGCACTCCACTGACGAAATGTGGTTTCCCTAAATTGCTCTTATCAAATGCCAGTATGAATCCTTTGAAACTGTAAGGCTGATTTCGTTTCCTGTCCTTGAAACAAACCGATCTTGTGCTCCGCCTGTAACGACCTTGACGTTGATGTTACATAAAATACTAATCTCTCTTCTTTCCATCCTTTTCCAAGTGAAACAAACTAACTCGGGTGCCTAATTAAACTGAACGTGTGCTAGTCGATGGCTCTAATATGCACACAACCAAAAACGAAACTGAAATAATGATGCGCGCGAGAGATGGACATCTTGCGTGCTAAATACAAAACTTGACCAAGAGTCTCTTCAAGAAGTGGATTTACTTTGCAGTCTTCAAAGTGATTTAGGTAAATAAGTAGGACACAAGAAAGACACACCAGCACGATTTGTAAAAGGAAAAAGGACTTTCCATAGGAAAAACAGCTAACATTCAAAAATATAAACCTTGAACTGCTAAAAGTTCATGGATATTATATTTGGTGCACAATTCTACGTGTGTGCAAAACGTTGTAGGTGGAGAAGACAGAAATAAAATGATTAGAGTTTAAAATGTAATTTTACAGGAAATTATTGGAGAGCCTGTGGTGTCACCGCCAGACACCACACTTGCTAGGTGGTAGCCTTTAAATCGGCCGCGGTCCGGTAGTATACGTCGGACCCGCGTGTCGCCACTATCAGTGATTGCAGACCGAGGGCCGCCACACGGCAGATCTAGAGAGACTTCCTAGCACTCTCCCCCAGTTGTACAGCCGACTTTGCAAGCGATGGTTCACTGACTTCTACGCTCTCATTTGCCGAGACGATAGTTAGCATAGCCTTCAGCTACGTTATTTGCTACGACCTAGCAAGGCGCCAGTATCCGTACTATTGCTATTGTGAATCATGTACCATAAAGAACGACGTTCGTCATTATTGGATTAAAGTTAACTATTCCACCAGCTACGTCCGTTTTTCTCAATTCTAATTCCCTTATCATGTTCCAGACCTCACGCCAGCCTGCGTGAGCTAAAACGCGTGCATTTCGGCCTCCTTTAGTGGCACGGTGTTGGCTCTCCTGCCAACCACAACAGAACCTGTGGATAGTAAGAAGTGAATAGCACTACAGTGAATCAGCGAAATAGATGGATAATAAATAATAACGATAGTTTGGGAGAACACATATTAGACGTACGTCGTTGCTAAAAGCTACAAGTGAAAGGATGGTGAAGGGAAAGAATCGCAGTGGAGTATGTAAGGCAGATCGTTGATGATGTGGGACCCAGCAGCTACTCTTGAAATGTAGAAGAGGTCTTTCAACCTTGAGGTTGATGACTGTAAGGTCAATAATGATATTAGAGAAATAGAACAGAATAGTGTAGCAACATTTTATTAGGTTAATTGAAAAAAAAATAATTTGCAGGCCTTAACATGTAAACTACAGAAGCAGTGTCATACTATTGCGCATGGAAGAAGGTGTGGTCCGTGCAAGAGCGCTGAAGTCTCACATACGCGGCTAGAGGGATTTGAGCTCACATGACATCATTGGTCGGTACTTCGATGAATCTTCTTTCTGTGCAACCGTTCCGCTGTAAGAAACACCATACGCCTCTTTGGTCTTGTTTTGAAACCTCCGTTTCTCTCTTTTCAGAAGGACTGAATGCAGTGGACGGTAGAAGCTTACACGTGCTCGCTCTCTCGTCACGTGACGGTGTGCCCGTGTCCCTCTAGCGGCGTGTCCGGAGCCTGAGCGCTCTTACAGTATCTTCCGTAGGCAATGGTATTGCCATTCCTTCAGCCGTTTTCTTTTTACAACCTCCGGATAGTTTCTATTTGAATGACCCTAATACACAAGTCACCGATATTTCTCAGGCGTGTTTTTTAAGTAAGTGCTGATTTGAAATTTAAAAAAAAGACGTGCTAAGATATCTCAATAATTTTATTTTTACATGAAAGCCTGTACCTTAATCTACGCACTGACGCCATCACATTCTAATGCTTCCTTGTTTACGTTGTGTACTGAGTGTTTTCTGAAAGTATTTGTATAGAGTATAGCCATGTATGGAAGTGAAACATGGACGATAAATAGTTTGGACAAGAAGAGAATAGAAGCTTTCGAAATGTGGTGCTACAGAAGAATGCTGAAGATTAGATGGGTAGATCACATAACTAATGAGGAGGTATTGAATAGAACTGGGGAGAAGAGGAGTTTGTGCCACAACTTGACTAGAAGAAGGGACCGGTTGATAGGACATGTTCTGAGGCATCAGAGGATCACAAGTTTAGCATTGGAGGGCAGCGTGGGGGGTAAAAATCATAGAGGTAGACCAAGAGATGAATACACTACTTAGATTCAGAAGGATGTTGGTTGCAGTAGGTACTGTGAGATGAAGAAGCTTGCACAGGATAGAGTAGCATGGAGAGCTGCATCAAATCAGTCTCAGGACTGAAGACCACACTACGGTCGCAGGTTCGAATCCTGCCTCGGGCATGGGTGTGTGTGATGTCGTTAGGTTAGTTAGGTTTAAGTAGTTCTAAGTTCTAGGGGACTTATGACCTAAGATGTTGAGTCCCATAATGCTCAGAGCCATTTGAACCATTTTGAAGACCACAACAACAACTGAGTGTTTAAGATGCCTCCGATAATCGTGAGTCCCGCCGACTGTGAAGTACGGGGTGTTATAAGATTTCTTAGTGCTAAAGGCTTAAAAGCGATATGGCAGAGCGGTTCTAGGCGCTTTAGTCTGGAACCGAGCGCCGCTACGGTCGCAGGTTAGAATCTTGCCTCGGACATTGATGTGTGTCATGTCTTTGGTTAGTCAGGTTTAAGTAGTACTAAGTTCTAGGGGACTGATGACCTCAGATGTTAAGTCCCATAGTGCTCAGAGGCATTTGAGCCTAAAAGCGACCGATATTCATCGTGAGATCTGCGCACTTTACGGAGAAAACATTATGAGTGATGGAACGGTAAGAAAATTGGTGAGAGCATGCACAAATGTGCATGATGAACAACGGAGTAGGCATCCTTCAGTCGTTAATGAAAGTTTGGTGCACGAAGTCGACAATAAGGCGAGAGAAAACAGACGCTTTACGATTTACTCCTTGCGCGATGACTTTTCTAATATTTCTCGTAGTGTTTTGTATGGCTTTGTACTTGAATTACCGAAAATTGAGCGCACGTTGGGTACCGAAAATGTTGACGGATGTGCACAAAACCAAACGTTTAGACAGTGCATTGACTTTCCTTGAGTGGTACCACAACGACGGTGATGATTTCTTAAGACAATTTGCTATTGGCGATGAAACATGGGTGGCCTACGTGACACCAGAGTCAAAGCAACAGTCCATGGAAGTTGAGCAAGGGCATCCTTATGCTGCAAGACAATGCCCGTCCGCATGTGGCGAATCAGACCAAAGATCTCATCACATCTTTTCGATGGGACACTCTAGATCATCCTCCGTACAGCCCCGATCTTGCGCCCAGTGACTAACATCTGTTCCTGCACTCGGAAAAAAACACATAGGCGGTCAGCGTCTTCAAGACGATGACGAAGTCAAAACACTGTTGAAGCAGTGGTTAACAAGTCATGCGGCAGACTTCTATGAGGAGGGTATTAAAAATTGGTACAACGCTATGACGAGTGCCTCAATATTGACGGAAATTATGTAGAAAAGAAGAGTAAGGTTCAGGCTATCATGTAAAAATAAAATTATTGAGATATCGTAGCACGTCTTTTTTTAATTTCATAACGGTAGACCTACTTACTTAAAAAACACTCCTCGTATTTCAAGCATTCATAAGCGAAGGTTCTGTTTAGTCATACGAGTATCTAATACTGCCGACGATACGAAATTGCACTGTGTGTGTTTTTCAGAACTACGATGCAATGTTCCTTAGGATATGCATGAATGCCCGAGGGAACATACACTGCGGCTATCGCAACCGTTATGAAATACATAAGCCGGCCGTAGTGGCCATGCGGTTCTGGAGCTGCAGTCCGGAACCGCGAGGCTGCTACGGTCGCAGGTTCGAATCCTGCCTTGGGCATGGATGTGTGTGATGTTCTTAGGTTTAAGTAGTTCTAAGTTCTAGGGGACTTATGACCTAAGATGTTGAGTCCCATAGTGCTCAGAGCCATTTGAACCAATTTTTTTTAAATACATGAAATGTATTCGCAGTTAACAATACGGACAACCATCAGCTATACAACGCAATGACGACAATGAGAATGTATGCCGGACTGGGACTCGAACCCGGACCTCCTCTTATCGCGAGCGGTCGCCTTACTATCACGCCAGTGCATCCCAACGTGGAGGTATTACCCTCTAAGGGGTAAAATGAACTTTTCTGAGGGGTAAAAGCAGAAGGTTCTACTTATGTCTCAGCCACAAAACTAGACAATCTTTCAAAGATCATTACTAATATTGGTACTTCAAAGACTGTGATACTGTTTACATAAATTACCAGTAATTACTTTTTTCCAAATACTAGCATTAACACTTGAGGCAATGTTGTGGTTGCAGTCTATGAAATGAATGTGAAACGTCCCCTTAGAACAATTATACAAGACTGTGCTTAAACTGACACAGAATATATTTAGCGCAACGCAATCTGACTTTCAAAAATCCCTACACAAGAATGGCCCTGACTAACATTAACCTATACGTTTCACAAATCACTTACCTCGCAAAAATCTTGGTTACTCGAACTACTGCAATACAGCGAGCGCCACTACTGCCAGCTAAATAAAAGATTCAAACTACGGAAAGCACTAACTACTGATAGGGATAGTTAGCAAATGAAAGATTTTAATAGAGAACAAACAATGTAATTACCTTAATAGTCATAATACACTCCTGGAAATGTAAAAAAGAACACATTTACACCGGTGTGTCAGACCCACCAATACTTGCTCTGGACACTGCGAGAGGGTTGTACAAGCAATCATCACACGCACAGCACAGCGGACACACCAGGAACCGCGGTGTTGGCCGTCGAATGGCGCTAGCTGCGCAGCATTTGTGCACCGCCGCCGTCAGTGTCAGCCAGTTTGCCGTGGCATACGGAGCTCCATCGCAGTCTTTAACACGGGTAGCATGACGCGACCGCGTGGACGTGAACCGTATGTGCAGTTGACGGACTTTGAGCGAGGGCGTATAGTGGGCATGCGGGAGGCCGCGTGGACGTACCGCCGAATTGCTCAACACGTGGGGCGTAATGTCTCCACAGTACCTCGATGTTGTCGCCAGTGGTCGGCGGAAGGTTCACGTGCCCGTCGACCTGGGACCGGACCGCAGCGACGCACGGATGCACGCCAAGACCGTAGGATCCTACGCAGTGCCGTAGGGGACCGCACCGCCACTTCCCAGCAAATTAGGGACACTGTTGATCCTGGGGTATCGGCGAGGACCATTCGCAACCGTCTCCATGAAGCTGGGCTACGGTCTCGCACACCGTTAGGCCGTCTTCCGCTCACGCCCCAACATCGTGCAGCCCGCCTCCAGTGGTGTCGCGACAGGCATGAATGGAGGAACGAATGGAGACGTGTCGTCTTCAGCGATGAGAGTCGCTTCTGCCTTGGTGCCAATGATGGTCGTATGCGTGTTTGGCGCCGTGCAGGTGAGCGCCACAATCAGGACTGCATACGACCGAGGCACACAGGGCCAACACCTGGCATCATGGTGTGGGGAGCGATCTCCTGCACTGGCCGTACACCTGTCGTGATCGTCGAGGAGACACTGAATAGTGCACGGTACATCCAAACCGTGATCGATCCCATCGTTCTACCATTCCTAGACCGGCAAGGGAACTTGCTGTTCCAACAGGACAATGCACGTCCGCATGTATCCCGTGCCACCCAACGTGCTCTAGAAGGTGTAAGTCAACTACCCTGGCCAGCAAGATCTCCGGATCTGTCCCCCATTGAGCATGTTTGGGACTGGATGAAGCGTTGTCTCACGCGGTCTGCACGTCCAGCACGAATGCTGGTCCAACTGAGGCGCCAGGTGGAAATGGCATGGCAAGCCGTTCCACAGGACTACATCCAGCATCTCTACGATCGTCTCCATGGGAGAATAGCAGCCTGCATTGCTGCGAAAGGTGGATATACACTGTACTAGTGGCGACATTGTGCATGCTCTGTTGCCTGTGTCTATGTGCCTGTGGTTCTGTCAGTGTGATCATGTGATGTATCTGACCCCAGGAATGTGTCAATAAAGTTTCCCCTTCCTGGGACAATGAATTCACGGTGTTCTTATTTCAATTTCCAGGAGTGTATATATAGCAGTTCATGACATCCATTCTTACAAATTTCAAAACTCCGCCATCTCTCTCCCCACATCCACCACTGCTGGCGGCTCACCTCCAACTGCTCAACACTACACGCTGTTAACTTCCAGCTGCCCAACACTACAATGGCAGACAACAATGCAAACTAGCCACAGACTGTGCACAGCACAGCCAGTGATTTTTCATACAGAGCGCTACGTGGCTTTACCAATAAAAAAAACCTAAACAGCCTACTTACATAGCCTCCATGATCCCTACAAAAAAATTACAAATTGTTTTGGGCCCTGGCCAATACAGATTTGAATTTTTTTTATAATTGTGATTACAATAACAAAGAAATCATATGCACACACTTATCGATAGAATGTTGGTCAAAAGCTAAAATTTTCTCACAGTCTATAAAGACAGTCCTGATCATTCATCACCGTAAAACAGCAGTGTTTTTCTCAAAGTCTGAGCAGTAAAAGAAAATGCACACAGAAGTAGTGGATTTCCATGTAGTCTTGAAGTAGTGTTGTCCTTCCAACTGAAAGACGGTGCTGACTCTTGACATGCAGACAGGTAATGGGCCACAACAGAGCAAACCCACAGCAGAATCAGTCGAAGTTTTGAAGAATATTGGTAGGTAGGTCATCACAGAGCAGACCCCCTGTAGTCCTGGTAGAGAGTATGGTATTGGTGGGTTATTAAAGCTGTAGACCCACTGCAGTCCTTGTAGAATAATGGTATTGGTGGGCCATCACAGATGCAGACCCACTGTAGTCCACGTAGAGACGGCCAGCAGCCATCTGTTGCGACTGTGCAGGTGCACAATCACCATCGAAGAGTCTTGCGAACCACCACTTTTGCACTCACAATTTTTTTTTGTTTTGAAATATCCTTAGAACCAGCAATGCTGTTATCCAGTCCCTTGCTGAATTATTAACACACGTACAAACACTATCAGTCCCTACTTCCAACATATTGTCCATATACTATGACCAACAGAAATGTGTGCAGTGAAATGTAACTTACAAGTAACTTAATTTGATGAACTGGTGTCAATTACAATTTTATAACATAAGAAGACAATAACGAAGGTACAAAATACATAATTAAAAACATAATAATACAGATAACATTTGTTGTAATACAGGCTTACAAAAGAATAGAAATAACATATACATCAGTGTTACAGGAATTATGTCATAAGTAAATACATAAAAGATCAGAATAATTATTGAAACATCAACTTCACACATGAGCATTAAAACAGAACAGAATTAATAATGTCTAACATCTTTACAAAGTAAATAACATATTATTAATGCAAATTATATTTGAGGATAACAGTATTCCTCATCATAGTTCATGAAGCTGAGTATTAGAAAAATTTTACAACATATGTCTTATCAGATAAACATATAAAGACAGGAAGAACATAAATACACAAGCGTACACAAACACATAGTGGGATAACACAAGGAAAGGACAGGGTTTGTTTTCAGTGTAACATTTGGTACTGCAGTCCAACCCAAAACTTCATTCCATAGATTGTCCCTCTTATCTCAGCATTTGCTCCAGCCAAAAAAAAAGAAAAAATCCTATCCAAGCATGCTTTCTATATTCTGTTCACATCCTCTTTCAAAAATAGTTTTTCTCCATTGTACACTACTTTTTTTTGGCCAAACCATTTTCTTATAGCTTCTCAATGCTTTTCTTCCAATTCATCATAGTTTTTTATATAGTCTACCCCCTCTTAAGCTAATGTAAACCTACTGAGCTCAGATGCTAAACTAAGGGACGACGCAATGCAGCAGCACAAAACAATTAACACAAACAGCAATGTCAAAAAATGCAAATTGGCAAAAAAAGCAGCAATATAGGACTTAGCAAAGCAAATGTAACATTACAACTAATATGAAGCAACAAGAAAAATAAATCAGTAGTAAAACTGGCTTAACAGAGTAATACAAAGTGAAATTCAGTAACACTATGCCTGGCAAACAGCAGCAGCAAATGCAGTAACTTATAACTAAACATGACAAAGCTCAAGCAGAAAAAATATTACAGTAAAGACAACAATGCAGAAAAGGGAAATGTCTATTCACATATTAATATCTATGTCATTAAAGTGGTGCATCACAAAACTAATTCTACAAAAGATATTACCAAGTAGTTGAAAAGAAAATTAAGTATGCAGTAACTGTTATTAATCCCTTCTTATTGTTCTTTGCTTTCCAAGTGGTCCTTTTTGGAAGAACGTGGATCATAAAATGATTATTTAATAGATCTGTTGACAGAAAGTGTTCACATTAGCAAATGCATTTAATTTTATTTTATAAAACCAATGCAGCAACACAGCTGGAAACCAGATATCAAATGAAATAAGCACCTATGAAAGGCAAAGCATAAAAATATCACTCAATAGTCATGTGACATTTCATAAGTTAGTAAAAATTCTCTCAACTCTCATAGAAAGACGCTTGTCATTATCAGGTGTGCAGATGTAAGTAAGTATCTTTCCAAGTAATGAGCGTGTCGTTTTTGCGATGCTTTCTACAAAGGAATGTCAATAACGAGGATAATGACCTCTTTCTTTTTTTTCTTGTGCCTCTGAAAGGCACACACTAATGGCTTGTTTCCAGGTGGCTGTCGCGCAGCTGGGTGCCCACGACGCATTACGTGCAGGTGGTCACTTAACTTTCTTACGGAAATATTTACGACACCAGTTTCCGATACAGTGGCAGTCTCATATAAAAAATATTTTCACAGGTTGAGAATTTGTGTTACAAATGTGTAGAAAAAAGAATCCTATAAATATAACAGTGTCCAAAAAATTTTCGTCGGCATTGTAATACATTCAGGCATTTACATACATTTCATAATTCTTAAAGAACGATTCTTGGTTTCCAACAACCTCTTTCACAAACCAGAGTCCCTAACCACTACGCATTATTCCTTACCTTATTTGTCGACACGTCTTCAATATTTCATCGTAACAGATGCATAGCATAATCAAATAACTCATATAGCATCAGCTTATTGATCATAAACATACCGCAACAGCGTAATACACATCGTCATCATAACATCATAAAACCTCAGCCTAATATCAAAATCGTCGTAGCTTACTCCAATAATTTCAAAACCTAAAAAAAATTCTCTGTTCATGTCAAAAGTGTCATCTACCTCAAACGTACTTTAAAAATCATGATCCCATACCAAATACATCGTTCAAAGCTCTCATAGTATCACAATGGTTCTGAAAAAATATGAACATTTCACAAATTACAGACAAAATTCAATTTCATAAGTGTGAAGTTATCCAACCGTGTAATTACGTAAACATCTGTCACTGATGTAGTGAAATAAATATTTGTCTCTCTCAGTTAAATGATCACATAGCTGTGTAATTCTGTGTTAGAGAAATATGGCACCAATGTGTAAAGTTGTATAAGCAAATACCATATTAGCTAGGGCTCCTTGTGCTTGCCACACACATGGTACACAAAGTAAGCGTGTACCCCCTGAGGATTATTTTAATTATATCCTCAGGTGTTACAGATTACAGCAATGGAATGAAATGTATCACGGAAAACCTTTGTATCATTGTACTTCAAATATCTTTAAAAATAAATGTTTTAAGTACAAAATTAATCACTCAAATACGTGTACTGTAGCGCTAAACTGTGCGCCTTGTTGTAAGATAATCTCTGTGGAAGTGTCGTAGTTATCGCCCTCCGAAAGCTAAGTTCTGCAGAAGTCGATGTATTTACCTCATGATGAACAAAAGTGAAATGCTATGCGTACAGATATCTTAGTTACTACGCTTATAGCCGTGATGAAGTAAGTACTGTATTGTAATGTATTGTTGCGCTACAGAAAAGGCTGTCTCATTGCAGCTATACCACAAAGTTACTACTAAAACATGTTTTCCTTTCCAGAAGAATTCAGAAAAACTGTGCAGATATAAAACAAATACACCGCAAAAGCACAATGTAAATTGTGTCACACCTTAGTAGCGTCGTGATATAATCGTGTAGCTATCAAAGAAACCAAATGCTAAGTCATCTTTAATCTCACAGAAAGTACTTCAAATAAAGAATGTCTTTTCAACTAAACCAAAATGTTGCATTAAAATCTCATTAACAGTATATGTTCTAAGTATGTAAGCCTTATGGTCGTTACGTAATCGTGCAAGAATGTACAAATAACAACACTGTGTCGTCTGTTCACTATAAGAATGCATTCGTAATTTCTGTTAGAAAATGTTCCCTAGATTCTAGACTGGATAGTTCACTTCAAAACATTGTTGCATGTTAACAGTTTCTCAGTGTGACAAAGCATACTAGAAATGTGAAGTGAAATGTTTTATGGCAAAGACAAAGTTAAAAAGAAGATTATATTTCAATAAACGGTTTTACATGTGAAATGTGGTGTAAACCTTTACTCTTTCTAGAGCGCAGAGTTACCACTTCGAAGCAATTATCATGTTGTATACGTCGGTAAAAAATACTGGAATTTTTCTCAAGGTTAGCGTCTGTTATTTTTCTCTGAGCCAGCCGGCGCACGTGGCTGCCTGCGGTGCAAGTCATTGTCTGTTCCTTTGTTGGCGCGCGTCGTTATTGGGATTAGGAGACCTAACTCCTACAAATTCACCTTGCTGAGAGGGCCCAGCCCTGTTTGAATCCCGCCAGTTCTGATGAAATTCCGATCGGTCGTTATGATTATATCGTCTGTCGTCATGTCGGTAGTTCCTGTAGTTTCTTTCTTGTCGGTCACGTGGTGGGGAATTGCTCCCTGAATCATAACTGCGCGCTGGACCGTTGCGTCTGAAGTTATTCTGCCTCCCTCGATAATGATTATTTTGGATTCCATATTGTCTGTTTCTCTGATTTTCTCTGTGATAGTCACTACCGCGAAGAGGTGATCTTTCCCTGTAATTATTACTACTCTGCCAACAGTTATCATACGGGTGGTGTCTATTTTGGTCACGATTTGTATTGTCGTGTCCAGTTATTATTTCTTTCATTGCGGAATTGTGACGGATGTGACCTATAGTGATTGTTTTCCTTTTTTCGCACCCCGCGACTGTCTGTGTCAATTTCTAATTCTTGTAAGAGTCCTTGAAACGCTTCAATGTCGTCTTTGCAGCGCCCTGCCAAAATAATGTGTCGTAAATGTTCAGGTAATTTGATTAAGCAAATGCGAATGAGTTCTGAGGGGCTGTACGGGTTTGAAAGATACTGATTCTTATGTAACATGTCTTCAAAATATTTCACAAGACTGGAAAATTCAGATTGTTCGAAATGTTTCATCATAATGATGCTATGTTTTACTCGGTCTTGTGTAGCTTGAGACCAATAAGCTGAGAGGAAGGCATTATAAATTCTCCTTCACTGTGACAATCGTGAATGACCAATCGCTTTCTTACAGCTGGTTTATTCTCTAAGTAGCCACACATAAATTCTAATCTGTGCTCTATTGACCAATTAGGAGGAAAACAATGAGAGAATTGATGGAGCCACACTTGTGGATGAATGTCGTTGCCAGAATTCTTAAATGTTTTGAATTTACGTGTAGTAATGAACAGCTTATAGTCAAAATCATCGTGTCGGTGGGTAGCATATCGGTCGTTGTTACATCGTGTCGGTGGTTCCATCTCAAAATTCGGTGCACCTTGCCAATTTTTTTCATAATTTCCGAAATTCCCTATGTTATTATTTTGTGGCTTTTCCGTATTTTTAAGTCCCTCTTCCTGTGTTGGAGCGCGAGTGTCCTGTGAAATACGTAATTCTTGTATTACCTGTGTCAGCTGATCTTGTACTTCCCGGATTTCTCTTTGGTGTTGCGTATTAATTTGATTCTGATTTTGTTTGAATTTCCTAATTAGTTTGCACTCTTCTGTGTCATTCAGATCATCATCTACCTTTCCAGATAAGTTAATGAAGTAGTCCGAAAGTTTGGCTACTTTCTCCGATAGTGTACTTATTTCCTCAGTGTGATTTTCTGAACCAAATTTCAGAGTATCTACTGTGTCCTTTAAATTTTCCTGAGTTTTTGCAATTTGCGTAACCGAATCGGTAGAAGCAACTGAGTTAATTTTAGCTTGCAAGGTCTCATGATTTTCATGAACAATAGTTTGCAGTTCTTTTATGGCTGATTCGTGATTCTGTAATGCATTTTCATGCCGCGAAAAAATAGGTTGAAAATGCTCACAAATTTGTGTTTTTACGTCATTACAGACTTTTTGACATTTCGATTCGATTTTATGTAACTCAATAGTTAAATCTTGACGTGTTTGTTCAACTGATGTTCCACTGAGTCTAACTTTTGAAGCTATTGTTCCATTGTGTCTAACTGTTGCTGTGTTTGTCTCTGGTGTTGTTCCATTGCGTCTAACTTTTGAAGCTTTTATTGTGTTTGTCTCTGATTTTCTTCCACTGTGTCTAACTTTTGAAGCTTTTGCTGTGTTTGTCTCTGATTTTGTTCCACTGTGTCTAACTTTTGAAGCTTTTGCTGTGTTTGTCTCTGATTTTGTTTCATTGTGTCTAACGTTTGAAGATTTTGTTCCATTGTGTCTAACTGTTGCTGTGTTTGTCTCTGATTTTGTTTCATTTGTTGCATTAATTGCAATAATAATGTATTAGTGTCTGAAATCTGTTCCTCTATGCTTTTCGGCAGTGCATTTGCACCGGCAATATTCACATTTTGAAAAGCAGAAAATGTGACTTGACTTATTTGAGAAAACGGTGAGGACGCAAAACCTGAATGTACAGTATTTCCTAGATTGTGTCCTGTCATTTCGGATTCCTGACACGGGCTGTTGCCGACCGATCGATCGATAATGCTTCCCTGTCACTAATTGTTTCACTGCCTACACCATTGTTTGCAGCCCGCTCCATTTCCCTATGGACAGTTACCAGATTACTACTTTGAACATTAGTTAATTCATTACATGGTGGTGCTAACACACTGCTTTCGTCTTCACTGTCATTTCTCAGTTTACTTTGGAGCCTAGTATTACGTTTTTCACACCCCATTATTGTCACAATATTTCACACGATAACACATAAAAGCACAATTTGAAGAGCAAAAATAAGAGAACACATTAACATAGCACTGAAAATAATATCTAGTTAATTGCAAGCGCAGCTGCGAAATACTTGGTGCAAATCTACATGCATGCCACAACTGTTTTACTGTACAACAATGAAAGACTGCAACTACAAAGGAGATTCTCTCTACAATTACGCGCTAGCAATAAACAAAATCTACACTAATTACACAAACTACAAGAAAAAAAAATCAGAAGATTCCAGTGAGGTATCCTCGGCTAATGGTCGACATATGAAACGTCCCCTTAGAACAATTATACAAGACTGTGCTTAAACTGACACACAATATTTTTAGCGCAATGCAATCTGACTTTCAAAAATCCCTACACAAGAATGGCCCTGACTAACATTTACCTATACGTTTCACAAATCACTTACCTCACAAAAATCTTGGTTACTCGAACTACTGCAATACAGCGAGCGCCACTACTGCCAGCTAAATAAAAGATTCAAACTACGGAAGGCACTAACTACTGATAGGGATAGCAAATGAAAGATTTTAATAGCGAACAAACAATGTATTTACCTTAATAGTCATAATATATATAGCAGTTCATGACATCCATTCTTACAAATGTCAAAACTCCGCCATCTCTCTCCCCACATCCACCACTGCTGGCGGCTCACCTCCAACTGCTCAACGCTACGCGCTGTTAACATCCAGCTGCCCAACACTACAATGGCAGACAACAATGCATACTAGCCACAGACTGTGCACAGCACAGCCAGTGATTTTTCATACAGAGCGCTATGTGGCGTTACCAATAAAAAAACCTAAACAGCCTACTTACAAATGTATGCTCATAATCTTCCTCATATAGCACTCCCATTATACATCACTTTCTACTGTGCGGCGGTTACGATAAAAAAGGGACGTAAGATCACATATGCTTAAATATCTTATAAAAACGCCTTCTCCGAGTTGTAGGCTGTTTCCACAGTGGACCACAAATTGCTTCCTTATTGTCTCCGCAACAGACAGCCGAACCAATTGACAGCACAAGCCAACAGCGACTTTATAACAGTATATCTGTAGGGCCTCAACATTATTATTATTATTAATACTATTACTGTTATTTTCCGGGGGGGGGGGGGGGAGGAGCGCCCGGCGGATTTGTGTCGAGGTTCCTGTGAACCGGCAAGTCTGTGGATGATGGTTTTTAGGCGGTTTTCCATCTGTCTCGGCAAATGAGGGCTGGTTCCCCTTATTCCGCCTCAGTTACACTATGTCGGCGATTGCTGAGCAAACAAGTTCTCCACGTACGTGTACACCACCATAACTCTACCACGCAAACATAGGGGATACACTCGTCTGGTGTGAGACGTTCCATGGGGGGTCCACCAGGGACCGAACCGCTCAATAATTCTGGATTCCGTGTGGGGTGGTGGAGGGGTGAAGTGGACTGAGGTAGTCGTCGTGGGGTTGTGGACCACTGTGGGACGGAGCCTCTGCGTCGTTTCTAGGCTCCCGGTTCACATACAATTCAATTACGGTTATTATTATTATTATTATTATTAGTGGTAGTGGTCAGATAGAAAGCATTGGCAGCCTAAAGTTTTCCAGTGTCTGACAGTTCAGAAATAAGGAGTCTAGCAATTATGTGATTAACAAACAGTAAGTATACTGGGGATATTTTAACTCGGTTGATTTCAGGTGAGCATGCTGGCTGTGGGTGAAGCAAGTGTCGCTAGGGCGAGAAGTAGTGGAGAGATAGCCTGTTTTTTTACAAGAGTCCAGCCTCTATGTGGATAGTTAGTCTTCTTTTCTGAGCGGGAGTTGTTGGTAGCACTCGTCATGCACTGGGAATTACTTCATTGTTCTATGAGAAATAGTTACTAGTTAAAAGCAGTGTCAACTGTCTCAATGATTCGTGTAAAAAAAACACCTACGAAAACTATATATAATTTAAGTTTTGTCATTTTAAAAATAAGCGTTCAAAGAGTTTTATAAGTTCTCTGCTTTAGTTAGGAGCTGATGCTGGTGCAGGATGAGAGGGTTGAAGTAGGGATGGAGGTGGGAGAGACTAATTAATGTGTGATTGCACTAAGGGGAAAGAGTATCAGAAAGGTTGGAGTCACTGGATTAGGCTATCTATACACGATTCACGGCCTGACCCAGACTTCCATATGTCGTCAACGATGCGTCTACAACCTGCCCTCGTACATTCATTGTGTATATTCTCATGCAGGGCAGACATCTTAATTGAAAGTCGCTTCACCGTCATCGGTGGATAAACATGTTATTTCAGTGCCTGTGCTGTTCATAAGTACGATACAACGTTTCTTTGGATATGCACGCGTGCGTTCTAGCGAAGTAATAGCTGCTTGTATGAAATGGCTGCAATGTGTGCTAAAAAGGTAGAAGTGCGATTCGCTGTCGAGGAAGATAAACTGTTAATTGAACCAGTGTCGGCAGATACCTGGCTATACGAACGACATTGAAAATACAGAGAAGAAATACATGATCTGGACAGAAAGTTATCAGCAACAGAAATAAGTGACGCCTAATAAAACAATGTTAATTTAGGCAGTTATGTATGGATTGAAAACCACTTTTAATCCTGAATTTGTTTATTCAGATTAACCGTATTTTCTGCATTATTTATCATTTCTGCTCGTAATATTTTCAATTATGCATTTTAATATTGCATTATTCTAATATATACATTATAACACAGCATTGCCATCGTAATGAAAATGATCATTATTATCAATATCTAAGGAATTAACTATGTGATGTTTGTTTACATAACTAAAGTAATTATATTATTAATAAGAACTATAAGAAACTGACTTCACAAAATGTTCTTCCTTTAATTGCATTTTATTTACCTCCGAGTGCCACCTGATCTGAGGTGTTCTTCCACGCTGTTGAAAAGTAACGCAAGCTGGTGACAAGTAAATCTGAAACATGTTTTGAAACTCTCTTCGTTGTTGATTAAGTGGTTGTTAATTAATACGTTCAACACACCCTCATTCTCTCAGAACAAAAACGTATTGATGACTGGTTTTCTGTCCTTCAAAAATGGCTCTGAGCACTAACGTTCTGAGGTCATCAGTCCCCTAGAACAGAACTACTTAAACCTAACGAACCTAAGGACGTCACGCACATCCATGCCCAAGGCAGGCTCCGAACCTGCGACCGTAGCGGTCGCGCGGTTCCAGACTGTAGCACCTAGAACCGCACGGCCACTCCGGCCGGCTTTCTGTCCTTCACCTAGGTCTGGGGCAATAATCCTGTACTTCATCGTCTGTTGTACGTTTAGCAATCAGCAAACGCAAGGTCTTTCTTTCCTCCCATGGGATTTATCAATGCTGTAGAATATATTAGCACTTTAGTTAAAGCAACAACACTTTGTTTAAAAATATTTTCCAGAGATAATGTGTGTACAGGATGGTTAATGCGTTGAGGGTTTCATTTTCTGCCAAAACACAAAATGCGCGACGTATCCCTGTCCCGTCCGCGAAGTGCAGAATGGCTGCTCCTAGGACCACCTGCCTTTACTTGCAGTCACGTTGACAGTCGATGTTGATGCGCCACAATATCAGGCAGCGTCGTTCCCGGTACAGTAATAGCTCTTATCTGCCAGTCTGTCATGCTCCTAACACTTGGTTCCATCGTGGAGGGTCACATACCAGGCCTGGTACCAGTTACATACCACCCACAGCTTTTCAAAGCGGCCAGTTTTAAGGGGGAGAGGGGGTGATTAATATTGTCCGGTGAGCTTCTCTGAGACGTCGTACTGTAGAGCAGGATGACAACGTGCGTCTAATAATGGTCAACACATCTGCTTCGAAGGCGGTTACAGTTTCACACAATGTCCTCTGACGACACGGTGCAGGGAGCAGCTAGTGCAGTGTGGCGGTCCAGAAGAGCGAGTCGGCGGCAGTTAATTGCGGCGCCGGAAGCAACAACAAAGGGAGTGGCGGAGTGGCGGCAATACCGGTGGAGGGCTGTCGACGCGCTCGCGGGCTATTGGCCCCTGGAGGAGGCTGGAGGCTTCCAGAGGGCGCGTGGGCCGGCAGGGCTGTGCCGCGCGACTGAGTCGGCCGCCGCGCGTGGGCGGTGCCTGCACTGGTGCGTGGCGGCGCCTTTTAATAGACCGAGCAGGAATACACGCGACTCACAAAGGCTGGAAAAGTAGGTGTCGATCGAAAGCGCTCACTGCGAACAAAAATGTCCACAAATATTCGCTAAAAGAAATGACAGGCACCTGAAGTAAGGTCGTCATATACTGGGACTATCAAGAGACTGATGACTTTACAAACACAAACTGCAATTCGCCTATGGACGTCCTCAGAATTTTTTCCAAGAGGGTGGAAGAACCAAAGCTTGTCATTTTTGTGTAACGGTTTTGGTGAGTTTAAAAACGTGTCGTGTCTCAATAAATAAATCTGACAAGGAACAAAGTACATAAAACCTTTTGTATCCCAAAAAATTGATAATTATCTTATTAGTATTTTAAAAGTAGATTACGTTGGTACCTAAACGGTAAACATATTTTAATACTATGCTCGAAATAGTTCTTTTTGTATTACTAATGTGAATACGAATACCAATTTTTTGATACAGCAGTATAGAAACGAACAGTTCAAATTTCTAAGTGTTCAGATAGATGGTAAGCTGTCGTGGAAACCCCACGTTCAGGATCTTCTTCAAAGACTTAAGACTGCCATTTTTACTATTTGCACGGTATCAGAAGTGAGTGATCGTTCGACACGAAAATTATTCTACTTTGCTTATTTTCATTCGCTATTGTCGTATGGTATTATATTTTAGGGTAATTCATCCCATTCTAAAAGGATATTTTTGGCTCAGAAACGGCCGGTTCCGGCAATAAGTGGTGTTAGTTCACTGTAATGGTACTTGAATTACGTAACCATTACGGCACCTCACTTCAGCCTCTCGATACCAGCAATATTCTACTGTGTTTCTGTAAAATAGTTAACGTATTTCTGTGACAACATTCAGATCAGATTACATTAATGCAGAGGTACTTCGATACATCGATATGTATATATTGCAATGATATTATTCTTATGTGTATTCTTTTTTGTCACTATGATCATTGACGTACTTGTAACTCTGATTTTTGGGCGCGTAAGCGGTTATTAGAGAGTCAAGCTTTGGTCGTCATGATAAAAAGACGCAAATTGTAGTTAGTTTATGAAATGTGAGTTTTAACAGTGAGGAAGATATTTTCGAGTATGTTTTGTATAGTGATATTTTGGAATGAGTTACGTGATATTGCAACAAAAGTAATAAAGAAGAAGTGTAACTTAAGTTTGGAGTGCTGATTACTTTTTTACATCACCATTGTTCTAACTTGCAAGAGTTTAATCTTCAAGAATGGTTTATGAAACACATCTATAAAACTTTTAAATATCGCAGAATAACACCTAGGCCCCTTTGCATCCGAGCTTGGAATCATCACTACCTAGACTTTCGACGATTGAGCCATGAGTTCACAACGAGACCAGCGTGGGAAACACGAAAAGAGGAGTACCTAGTTTATCCATTATTTCAAGAAATGACTTTATTAACTGTGCGCTAATGACACCTGCCACATAATATAACTGTGTTGTTGCCCGAAAATGCAGTATTTAGCAGCGTGAGCAACACTACAATCATAATTAATTTTTGACCTTTGTTGTGGTAGGGTTGTTAGATCACGAACCTCTTGTCGACCTCTGTTCACGAGACTGGGTATCTTGACATAGGTCTCTCAATACGTAATTCCTTATTGTCGTTTCTCGTTACCAAAATTAGTTTATTCCCGAGAATAAACAGCTTTCAATCGGCTAATACTCGGCAGAAATCAAACCTGCATTTGGATCGGACTTCCTTAACTCTTCTGCAAGAATGTGTGCAGTATACTGCTGCATCCATTTTCAATAAGCGACCACTAGAATTCAAAAATCTTAGCAGTAATCCATGCGCTCTCAAATCGAAATCGACAAGTTTCCTCATGGGTCACTCCTACTCTGTCGAGCAGTTCCTTGAAATTTTAGCTGATTTCTGTTGTATTGCTGAAAGTGTTTACTTAAACTTATGGACTTACTTTGTTAATGTTCATGAACCTTTATTTTTATCTGTTATTATGTTTATGTTGTAATTTCATGTACTGACACGTTCCATAACCTTGGAGATTTGTTCCTCAATTTGGTCCTACGGAACTTGAAGAGTAAATAAATAAATATACTTCCCCTTATGATAAAGTCCAAGGAGCCTTGCGAGATAGGAAATAAAGCTACGAAACATTCACAAACATAATGTATCAATACTCCCGTAATCTCAGGTTGAAAATGATAATTAAAAATCTAAAACTGGAAAAAAATTAGAATGGTTAAGAAAATTCTGGTGGATATTTACAAAAATGCCACATTAGTGCTCCGCGAACTGGAGAAGCCGAGAATAAGCTTCAAAAATATGACATCTATAACATTTTGTTTGGTTATACAACCCCATGTGTGTTCAGGTTAATCGATTCATTGCATTACTTTCATTATTTCTATTCTTTAGTGTCGACTGGTATGACTGAAGCTGAACAAAATGTGTTCTGAAGGCTACTTTTTTTGGGTAGCCCATGGCCTACATATATTACATGAATGTCGGAAACCTCCCATAACCATCCTGAAATTGACCGACAAAATCAGATTTTAGCAGACATGGACTGCGCCATTGTAATCCTCATCTCTCCAAATTGTCACATGCATCTTGATTGCAAGTGGGGGCCGAAACTCCAGCCGCATGAAGGAAAAACCGTAATTTCCCTTGATCAGAGTGAGAGCTAACAAAATAGAAGCTACATTGTACGATATAGCAGTGTCTGTGTTATGCAGAAATACGATGTAATGTCCCTTCGGAAACGCATACATGCAGTATCGTATTTATCCGTCGACACCGGGCAAACGACTTTCAATTAGAACGTCTCCCCTGTACACGAATATGCAAAGTGTGTTCAGAAAGTTTTGCACAGTCGTCTCCCTTTTTTATCATGTTTTGCATGTGGAGAATGAAATTTTTGTAAACATACTTGGTACATTTAGCTATACACTGAGCCTACTCAATGTAGCCTACGTCAGCTGTGACGCATCTGGCCCAACGTTCTTTCCATGAAGTAAATGCACTTTGCTGAAATTCTGGGGACTGACTTTTACACCATCGATTGACACAGAAAATAAGGTCTTTCTCACTATCAAATGTTTTACCGCGCAGGTGGTCCTTCAGACGACTAAAGAGGTAAAAATCAGAAGGAGCCAAGACCAGACTGTAGAGGGGATGACGAACAATTTTCCAACCCATTTTCCTGATTTTCTCCTGCGTCATAAGGGGTGTATAGGATTTGACATTTTCATGGTGTAGCCTGATAACCTGACCGTGAAGCTGCGGTCTGTGGGTCCTGATGGCACGTCGCAGCTTGTCCAACGACAAACAGTAACGGTTCCGGTTAATTGTGGAGCCGGGTTGCAAAAAGTCAACCACTCCTTTCGGCCTGCTGTTCGTGAAGTCTTGGTTTCTGCTTCCAAAGGGAACCTGGATGACGCCACTCCATGGAATGGGTTTTTCTCTCAGGTTCGGACAAAAGCAACCATATTCCATCCTGGGTAATGACACCATCAAAACACTGTTTCCACTTTTCTGTAAAGGTCTTCATGAGACCCTCGCACACATTGTTTCTCATCGTTTTCATTTCTCTTGTCATTAATCTAGGCACCCAATGTGCTCAGACTTTTCTGTACCCTAGTGACTGTACTAATGGTACCACACTACCCAGTGACAAATGAGTCATTTCAGCAAGCTGTCGTGTGGTCACACATCTGTCATTTTGGATGGTTTGATCAATGGTCTCCTTCTTCACATCACTCACTGCCGTCGAAGGTGTTCCGCGTCGTGGATTGTCCAGTAGACAGAAATCATCTTCTTCAAACCTCTGCAACCAACGCCGGATACTGCTGCGATCCACTGTGCCCTCCCCATAAACAGGGATCACCTGTGAATCTAAGTGACAGAGTCATCACCGGTCTTGAAGTGGGACTCCATCACCGACCGTTGTCACAACCTGATGTCTACTTCTCGGTCCATTATGGCTCACCTGCAAATAAAAGAAAATACTTTTGTATACCAACTTATAGCTTATCCCAAGTAAGTTCACAAAAAATTTCATTCTCCTCCTGCAAAATATAAAAAAAAAGATTAGAGGTGACTGTGCAAAACTTTTTTGAGCGTCCTTTCTACATATGAATGTACGAGTACAGGTTGTGAAACATGGCTTACGACATATGGATGTTTGGGTCTGGCCGTGATTTGTTCTAGGGTAAGCTAATGGTAAGATGTCCGCTCGCGATAAGCGGAAAATCCGGGTTCGCGTGCGACACAAATTTTCGCAGTCATCATTGTATTATACAGCTGATGGTTGTCCATATTCGCTACAGCGAATACATTTAAAGTAATGTGGATGCTATATCTGCAGTACTTCTCATCACGGATGGCATATTAATGCTGCAGTTCAGTGGAGTCGCAGACAATGGTTGCTAGAAATTTGAGAGATTTCTGTTATGATTAAAAACCCTGTACCCAGATTCCAGGAGGAGGCAATGCTCCCTCTTGCCCCATCTCGTGGACGCATACGAATGTGTGTCTCACCGTAAGCACATTTCGCTTAATATCGCTACATCTGCAGCTGTACTCCGCAACTGTAGCAGAGGATGCATAGTGTGTCACTATTATTTCCCACTTCCTGTACCATTCCCACAGGTATTAGCTCGTATTTCACTATGTGTAATGTCGTGGGTATCGTGGGAGATGTATTTTGCAGGAATCAGTACATTTATTGACTAATATGAGAAGTTGGAGTATCAGAATTGAGTAAGGCTCTCCGTGGGTCACAATGTCATTCTTGTGACGTTACCAACTGCAGTTCGTGATCATTTCTGCGACAGTCTCACGAAAAACTGAAAAAAACACATCACTGATCGTGCAGCATGTGACGTTTTATACGCGTTAGGCCTATAAAAATAAATCATTAGCCCCCATTTAATAACAACACAAATCTAACTTCATAATTTAATCAATATCATGTGATGAATTACACTGGGTGCAGTAAATTCCAGTTTTCTAGTTCCTGAGCTCACCTGTGTTCTCAGGGTTTTGTAACTGTGTGCCATGTAAGCAATAATAGATCAAAATATGTCTTCATACGACAATATTTATTACAAAAAAACTAACAAAACAAATTCGCAGTAATAACAGGTATCATACATGTTTTCGCATTGTTGCCAACCTACATTAATATGGCACTGATAGGCATAAAAATATATTGCAGACCTACACTACCTACCACTGCATCATTGCGCTCTGAACTGCCCTTTGGCATCTCTCTATTTACAGACATTCTTCTCCCTATCAGGTGGTGGTGGTTAGTGTTTAACGTCCCGTCGACAACGAGGTCATTAGAGACGGAGCGCAAGCTCGGGTTAGGGAAGGATTGGGAAGGAAATCGGCCATGCCCTTTCACAGGAACCATCCCGGCATTTACCTGAAACGATTTAGGGAAATCACGGAAAACCTAAATCAGGATGGCCGGAGACGGGATTGAACCGTCGTCCTCCAGAATGCGAGTCCAGTGTGCTAACCACTGCGCCACCTCGCTCGGTCCCTATCAGGTTAAAGGCTGCGACGTCACAGAAACCAAGTATAAAGAGGAACCGAAAAATAGAATTAAGCTGCCTTTAGACTACAGCTATTTTAATTTATGTTAGTATTAAAACAGTTTTACCTTTCGTGTTAATTTCGTTTGCAGAAAGTGTCATCCCTTCTGTATCTATCCTGTTCATTTTTGGAAAACAACCTACGACTGGCTTAGAGACAGAAGTGATGACACTTTCTGCAGGACGTGACCATCATTTTGCAGGACAATGCTCGAGCACGTACAGTGCAAGCTGTTACTGCTTTGTTTGACTAATGGGGCTGCTAAGTGCTATACCATCTACTGTACTCCCCTGACTTAAGCCCTCGTAAGTTGAACTCGATTTCTAAACTGAAGGAAACACTTCACGGCATTCGCTTCAGAACTGCTACAAATTCGTCAGGCAATAGACCGCGCCCCTACAACTGTCAACACAACTGGCACTGCTAAGAGTGTCCTACGACTTCCACATCGCTGGCAACGGGTTAAGCACAATGCTCGTGACTACTTTGGAAGTCAGTAAAACTTTGAAACACGTTTTTATTTTTTACGAGCTGTAAGTAAATGGTTGCCACTGTTAAAGTTCCAATCCTCGTACATGTTTGCTTAAGCTCGGGAGCTGCCTCGTCACTACATGATGACACCGTTCCTAGCGCGTAAGGTCAAAAGTATAGGGTCTGTGACGTCAATGTTCACGGGATAACGCACCGATGTGAATAACAGCTGATACGTGGCGCCGTTCTCCGCTTCTCTGTATTCATTTAACATCCCTTCGGTCGGCTCTTATCGCGTGGCTGCGGTTTTCCTCTTTGGTCGCTTTTCCGCTACTTAAACGCATGACTCTGTGGGGAGAGGGCTGGTTTTGGTCGGTTGGTTGGCGCTCCAGTGTGCAGTCTGGTTGTCGGTGGTCGCTCTTTGCGCATGCTCTGCCTCGTTCTGTCCAGTGGGCAGTGGGGCTGCGGACGGAGACGTGCGTGCGGTCGGGAGTGTGTACGGCGTCTATAATCCGTTCATCGTAAGAATAAAGCTGATGTAAGCAAACATAAACGCCATGATTGGTCAGAAGCAGAAGCACACGTACACTGGTATTGTTAGGCTCTTGGCAGTAGGTGCCGCGCTGGGTGGCCGCGCGGCTTGAGGTGCCGTGTCACGGACTGCGCGGTCCCTCCCGTCGGAGGTTCGAGTCCTCCTTCGGCCATGGGTGTACGTGCTGTTCTTAGCATAACTTAATTTAAATAGTGTGTAAGTCTAGGGAGCGATGACCTGAGCAGTTTGGTCCCTTGGGAACTTACACAATTTTGAAGTAGGCCCTACTTTCGTATATTATACACACATCAAAAAAAGTTTTGCATCACCCCAGTTCCCAAAACTCCTAAAGATACACATTGACTATGGATATTGTATCACAGACATAGTCCCTTTGACTGTTCAGAGATGTCACTAATACCGACCAAAGACATAAACAACCATGCATGAGCAGCGCCTATTAGAGGGAGGTGGTCCGAAGCCGGTTCCCGTCATCCCACAAGGAAGGAGGTACACGGCTCATGTTTTCTATAGTTCAAGCATGGCTAGACGGTCAACGCCGCGGTTCGATCGTGTCCGCACTGTTACTTTGTGCCAGGAACGGCTCTCAGCAAGGGAAGTGTCCAGGCGTCTCGGAGTGAACCAAAGCCATGTTGTTCGGACATGGAGGAGGTACAGAGAGACAGGAACTGTCGATGACATGCCTCACCCAGGCCTCCCAAGGGCAGCTACTGCAGTGGATGACCGCTACCAACGGATTATGGCTCGGAGGAACCCTGAGAGCAAAGCCAGCATGTTGAATAATACTTTTCGAGCATACACAAGACGTCGTGTTGCGACTCAAACTGCGCGCAATAGGCTGCATGATGCGCAACTTCACTCCCGACGTCGATAGCGAGGTCCATCTTTGCAACCAAGACAACATGCAGCGCGATACAGATGGGCCCAACATGACGAATGGACCGCTCAGGATTGGCATCACGTTGTATTCGCCGATGAATATCACATATGCTTTCAACAAGACAGTCGTTTGTAGGCAACAAGGTCGCGCTGAACGCATTAGACACACTGTCCAGAGAGTGCTATTGTGGGGTGGCATTACGTGAGGCCGGCGTACGCCGCTGGTGGCCATGGAAGGTGTGTAATGGCTGTACGATACGTGAATGCCATCCCCCGACCGATAGTGCAACCATACCGGCAGCGTATTGGTGAGGTATTCGTCTTCATGCACGACAATTCGCGCCTCCATCGTGCACATATTGTGAATGACTTCCTTCACGATAAAGATTTCGCTCTACTAGAGTGGCCAGCATGTTCTCCAGACATGAACCCTATCGAACATGCCTGGGATAGGTTGAAACGGCTGTTTATGGACGACGCGATCCACCAACAACTCTGAGGGATCTACGCCGAATCTCCGTTGAGGAGTGGGACAATGTGGACCAGCAGTGCATTGATGAATATATGGATAGTATTCCACGACGAATACAAGCATGTATCAATGCTAAACGACGTGCTACAGGGTATTAGAGGTACCGATGTGTACAGCAATCTGGACCACCATATCTGAAGGTCTCGTTGTGTGGTGGTACAATATGAAATGTGTTGTTTTCATGAGCAATAAAAAGGGCGGAATTAATGTTTATGTTGATCTACAGTTTTCTTGTCAGATTCCGCAACTCTCGGAACAGAGGTGATGCAAAATTTTTTTTGATATGTGTATATTATTACTAAGTTAAGTTAAATGAAACTTTTAAGATATTCTTAATCACGGTTTTGTTACTTAGTTTTTTTGAAAAATAGTGTACAGACACAGGTTTTGCAGCGTTGTGCTCTGATTGTCGCTCTGTTAATGCGCAGTATGAAAATGGCTGAAGCTGCTTTCTGTTCCGTAGTGAAATAGGAGTCTGAAATACGGTTAAAAAGTGCCAAAAAATGGGCTGATCTTAACCCAACGTTTTTCGTAAATTTAAGGAGATAATTTGCTTTGAACTTTTCCTAGCGACTGTATATAATACAGTTGATTTATTATTCCCCCTTGTATCCGTAGCGCAGTGGGTAGTGTAAGAGAATGTTAATCAAATGGTGTGTTGGTTCAAATCTCATCAGAATCAATTTTTTTCTTGTAATTATTAAACTCATTATCTTTTTTTATGAATAATGCACGTCTTATTGTTTCTAGTTACATATTGGTCGCGAAATTCTTGTTTTCATTTCAAATATAAATTCTTAATTATCGTTGTTTTATGAAAGAAAGTTCAGAAAAGTTGCTTAAATTAAGGAAACATAACAATTTAATTTTTAAGGCAAAAATGAAAAACCAAACCCTCTTTATTTTGTCTCTCGTTTTGTACCACAGATGTAGATAAGTGTCGTAGAAACATTGAAAACAATCATTTGCACACCATCGAGCACGTCATATAAATGCTGCATTTTTGCGTTTGCTTCTATTACGATATGAACCCGACAGAACTGATCTGGAGCCAAGTTGCGGGACTTGGCCCGAGAAGCAACAAGACTCTTACGCTGCCAGACGTACTGGAACTAACGTTTACACACGTCACTGCCGAACGCTGGCGTAATATAGAATGGCTCGTCACAAAAGAAGGAGAGAAAAAGTGGCGCCTGGTTGGCTTCGTGGATTCTGTTTGTTGATAGGCTCGTTATCAACGTAGCAGGTGACACGTCCACAACTGACACGTATTTCTCGGATTCGGATAAGGAAGTAACTAAGAGATTACCAGACGACTGACTGTAATTAATACCTGGAGTATGCTTCTGCATTACAAACAACTCGCTTAGAAAAATTACCCTATGGTTAAATTAGAAATTTTCATCACTCTTGTTTGTAATTAGAATGCTATGTCAGGTGAGATCGAGTGCATTTCACGCTTTCCGTCTGGTCAATTAAGAAACGCGTGGTAGTGATGGAGTTTCTCTGAATATTATTTCATTCTCGTTAAACACTGAATGTCATTCGAAGCTATATTGTTTCTTTGCTCGTCCCTTTTTACGTCTGAAGTGCAAATGCTCACATCATTGCAGGTTAGTTGGACTGCTGGCTGGCCAGTGCGGTCCAGTAAAGCTGTTGTCCCGTATTATCGCTCAGTCTATGTCCGTGTAACACAGCGTAAAATGAATCCTTATGATCGTACTTGACTGTAATGGTCACAGCTTGGCTTCCGCTCCACGTGAGCAGTGGACCATTGCCGTTTGTAGTGCAGTTTGTTAGTGTGGGCACGAACGCACTCAGGGGCAAACCTATTGCTCTCCTTTGATTGACAGGTACTTAACCAATTGTTCTCCTTTGATTGACAGGTGCTTAACCTTCTGCTCCCCCATCCCCTCCCACTCCCCTCTCCCTCAGGAAACCTCCAACCACACCCCCTCACTGCTACAGGTACACTTTCAGGTCTGAGTTATTGGAATAGCCCCTCTCACTCTTATCAATTTGATTACTTAATTCAATTGATCAGTTAATTAACACCTTCCCCTCTGGTAAACACCCTCCCCTCCCATCCCCCTCTCAGAAATAGGCCAGAAAAAGACTAAGTTGATTGATCATTTGGAGGGAATTCGATTACAGTGTATGGAATATTGTTTAAACAATTTAGACAATGTATAGAATATTGTTTAGTTATTTATGGCACTGTATGTAATACAGTTTATTTATTTACTTAAATAATTTTTCAGGAAATCGATCATCAACTCCACCACCCCATCCCTATCCCCCTAGCCTCCTCCCCTCTCCCACTCGCCGCCTCTGCCTGGAAACTGGCGGCTCTGCAGTGGAGACGAGGGAAGCCATGAAGGGAAATTCAAGGATATATTGTTTTTTATAAAAGAAATCAGTTACAGGATTTCGATTTCTCTTGTGCATCATTCTCTGGAGTTTGGAAAGATGTAAGTTTTGTGAGAAGTAATTACATCAATTGCATTTCTTTTTGTATTCCGATTGTGTAAGAAATACCGTCATGAAACACATATCACATGTAATCACACGCAGTTAAAAATCTTTCTTACCTGACGCACTCACTGCCCACCATCGCCTGTCCACTGGACCACACAGGATGCCGCTGCACACGCTCCCAGGAGTGACAACATGTAACGAGTGAGCAAATGGAATACAACAGACTAACAAAAGAAGCCTAAATGCATGTTGTAGCTTCCCACCGTGAGGCACACGCAGTTCCGAGGGGAGAAACGAGGACAGAAGCCGAGAGTAGAACCATGTTAAACTAGAGGGCCCTACGATAAGGGACGGACTGGACACCCACGTCGCCAGATAACCACTAGAGCCACACAACCCGGCTCTCAGCTGCCGATCCACGCACAGGTATCAGCTAAGGTCACACAAGGGTGAGGCGGCGGATTCCCTTTCCTACTTGACACCTGAGAAATTCCTGTCGAAATATGTGTTCACCTAGGCAATGATGCTGGCGGAATGATGCTGAGCTGCAGGTCCAGCACTGTAGAAATCTGTTCGAATGCTTCCCAGAATAGCTCAGGGTGCATTGTTCCGAGCAATCCAAAAGCGTGCCACAAGCCACCATCGCACACAATCCAGTGCCAGAAGGTGACTCATCGCTGCCGCCTACAGCAAGCAGGTGACAGTCATGTCTACAGTTCGAGTTCTTCGAGTGTTATACTGACGTCACATGTCTATGTAAATGAGAGACACATCACCCTCTGGGCCGCAAACTTGTGTTTACCATTGCTGGCGTGAAACCTATCTACCTGTGGATACTGACGTCACAGGTTGCGCTATAGAAATCTGTTCCAATGCTTCCCAGAATAGTACAGCCTGCATTGTTCCTAACAATCCTACCAGGACATGCAAGCTGCATGTAGAAGTGTATGGTGGGTTGGCTGTCGCATCGCTGCGAAATGTTCGCATAGCTCGCCATCTAATAATGGATAAGAGCCAAGTCGACCTCTCGGAAATTGTAAAGTGCTGGAAATATAGCTAATGATCGCTTTTGTAAGAGCTTTTGTGATGTCTCAGCTCGACTGGATGGAAATTCTTGTCCTAACAGAACCTGTTTACGAAAATAGTGCAGAATAAGGTCGAATGCATCCTTCCTAATGGTCCTAACAAGGCACGCCGTCTATCACCCTTCCAGGAAATCGTTAAGCCCTGCTTTCAATAAACATCTCCAAAACACCAATGTTCTCATCGCTATGTAGAGGTCTAAACATTCATGGTGGTGTCTGTTTGTTCTATATCGTGTCTCCCTACCATCTACATGTCTACATGACTACTCTGCAATTCACATTTAAGTGCTTGGCAGAGGGTTCATCGAACCACAATCATACTATCTCTCTACTATTCCACTCCCGAACAGCGCGCGGGAAAAACGAACACCTAAACCTTTCTGTTCGAGCTCTGATTTCTCTTATTTTATTTTGATGATCATTCCTACCTATGTAGGTTGGGCTCAACAAAATATTACCACTTTCGCGCAACGACGCTCTGAGCGTGTTTTTTAGGGAATTGACTAGTTTGAACCTGCGACCTGTTGCTGGTAAGGAGATGCCAGACCACACATGACATGTAGAATTCAGAAGAGTTCAGTGAGACTAGCGATGATATAACCAAATACTTAATGATCTCAGCATCAGCTCCACTGCACTCCCTGTAAAAGAATCTTAATACTAACTAAATTTAGTGGAAAGGGTACAAGGCTTTCCTATTTTTAGTTAGCTGGTAAAATAACGTCGAAAAAGCAGTTAAGTTTACCATTGGAAATTTTATTCTACTCACAAAACATCGTTTATAAATTGCACTATTGATAAAAAGAAATGTTTTAATACAGGATGGTAAAAACTAACTGCGTTCAACAAAAATGTGAACGAATATTCCCTGAATGGGTTTCCAAGTTCTACAATCGATCGAAGGATGACCTATGCCATATCACATCTATAATCTAGGTTTAATTTAAGTTTCACAAAAGAGAAAACTATCAAAATGGCCTACAGTGACCCTCAATTATCTTTAATTACTTATCTAACTTGTCGTAAATTACAGTGGCTGGTGTGGCTTCTCAATAACTATATAAAATAAAAATCATCACGTTTCAGATCTGTTCTTCAAGTGGCAAATGTGAACACCATGGGTTTTAATTAACGATCGACACTAGTATTACACAAAAAGGGGGTGTAACAGATGAGACTTCTGCAGTTCTGAGTGAAGCCTTATGCGCTCAAAAATGCGGCATCGCGTGCGTTCATTACCTTGTCGGTGTTTAGGCAGCGTCAGGGCAGCGGCGGGCAGCACAGCTCCGCTCACCTCGCCATCTCGGAAGCAACTCTCTCCTAACTTCTCCTTACTACAATTTACCGAAGTTGGTTTAAAAAACTATCTGGCTGCGTTTTCATCTGACCAATCAGGGTCTCAATGTTAACCTTAAGCTCTGCCTACAAAAATTCTGTCTATCCAATGAGAAACATTATACTTTTTGTGGTGGGGAAATTTTTTTAACGTTTGCAACGTAGCAGAGACGCGAAAAAGTCTCACGCTAAAACCTGCAGTTGGTGTGGTCCTTTTAGCGTTATCATGAGATCTATACTGTTCTTTTGGAAGGCTCTATCTTTTAACATGGGCTGGAGGATGGTCCTAATGTAACAGACACGCGAAAAAGTCTCACACTAAAACTTGCGGGTGGTAGTGGCCCTTTTAGTGTTATCGAAAGATCTATACTGTTTTTCTGGAGGGCTCTAGCTTTTAACAGGGGGGGGGGGGGGTGGTCCTTGACGTAACAGAGACGCGAAAAAGTCTCACGCTAAAACGTGCGGGTTGTGTGGCTCTAGTGGTTGGCTGCCGACGTGGGTGTCCAGTCCGTCCCTTATCGTAGGGCCTTCTAGCTTAACACGGTTCTGCTCTCGGCTTCTGTCCTCTTTTCTCCCCTCGGAACTGCGTCTGCCTCACGGTGGGAAGGTACGACATGCATTTAGGCATTCTTGTGTTAGTCTGTGGTATTCCATTTGCTCACTCGTTACACGTATTACTTTGGTTAATTTAATGTCACGATTTATTCGGAGATATGTGACATACTACTAGATTTGCTTATTATGTCAGGGTTTTCATGGAAGGTGTTGGATTTGCCTGACACCTTACAGAGGCTCCTATGCCCCAGCACAAAGGATGTCTTATGAATGAATGGAGCATTCTGATTGCCTGTTACCGAATTTACCCGCAAAATTACAAATGCTGCTGGTGTGGAAGCACTGTCCGGTGGAAGCACTGTCCGCCCCAGAGCGGCCTGAGCTAGCGAGGCGAGCGCATTGGTGCCGTTGCGCGCTACGCTTGCTCGGCCGTTGAGAGCTCGTGAAGAGGTTTCTGTGCTGTTGGCTCCTCGGAAAGCAAATTGTCGTGTGCTGTTTTTACTACGCCTGCAGATTGTAGTGTTCCGCGCCTCGCAGCATGGGAAAGAAGGGCGCGCAGAGGAAACCTGACGCTACGAAAGGTCCTTCAGTTGTGCGACTCACTGAGTCTGACGACCATGCAATGAATTCCGGGGAGGACGAGTCGCGGCCTGCCTCTTTGTACGTCAAGTGCAAAGGCGGGTGGACAGCGCTTTTCGACACCATGACGAATTGCGCTAGGAACGAGGTGGTCTACGAATCTGTCGATACAGACTCGCTGATCTGCGTTCGAGCTGCAAGCGTGGCCGACCACAGGGCGATCAAGGTCGCAGTGGCCGACCACATCGTCGACGCGCCGCCGGCGCGTGAGAAGGCACCTTCCGTAGGAAGGATGAAGACGGCCGAGACACTCGTCAGGTGGTTACCACGGTGCTGTGACGAAGCAGCGGTCCGGGAAGGGCTGCTGCGAGACGGGTTTGGTGATGCAACCGCAAGGTTGCACAACGGGACCAACAAGAAGAGGGCGACGCTCTATGCCGTGACCGACGGCGGAGCGACATCTTCGACTTGCGGAAGTTGGTGGGCTTCCCGGTTACGACAGAGGCTCTCCTGACCGCCTCGGAACCCCAGCCCCAGTGCTTCAGGTGCCAGGGCGGGGGCCATGTTGCGAAGTATTGCCGCAATGCGTCAAGCGTTCAGGCGAGCACGTCAGCCGCTCCTGCTACAGCGGCAGCAACGTTCTGCCGACTTGTGTCCGGTGTGGTGGCCCGCACGTCGCCAGCTGGCGCGGTTGCACGGCTTTCTCAAGCCGCAACCGCGGCCTGGCGACCGCACCGACGCAGCGGGAGAAGACGACGTCGGAAACGACGTAGGGCGCAGAACAGCCCGGCGCAGCCGAGGGACGACGCAGAAGCAGCTCCACCTGCCAGGGGCAGGGACGACCGCTCGGAAATGGGCAGTCAGGGTGCAGCTCGCGCTTCCGAGAAGAAATGCGATCTCGAACTCGGCACCGCCGAGAAGGAGCCAACTGCAGCCCTCAAAGCCGTCATGTGGGCAGAGAGGGCTGCCTTCGCAGCCGCCGTGGCTGCAGAGGGGGTAGAGGCCTTGAGGCAACTGCGAGCTGTCTTCGCCCGAGGCCTCAGCGCTGCAGTACCTGCGAACACTCCTGCGACATCGCAGAAGGACGTTCGCGCGGCTGTCCCAGCGGTTGCCCCAGCAGCACCGCAGGTGAAAGGTGCAAAGAAGAAAACAGCCGCCTCAGTGGAAGCGGTGGCGACGCCGACCGCTGCGGGAGCAGCCCCCGCAAGGGACCGAGAAGACAAAAAGGGAGCCTTCATCGCACGAGCGCGAGCCAACGGCCTGCATTCCTCCGACGCTGAATTGGCGCAGCTCTCTGAACAAGCGGAGCTCCTAGAAGCTACAATACAGAAGGGCTGCGCTGTGCAGTAGAGGAGGACGCTGAACAGTGGCCGATCGCCGCCGTCCTGCACCAGCCTGATGAAGCTGCACCAAGTCACTGACGCCAAGGCGCAGCAGAGGGCCTAACAGCAACGCATGCGTTGCCGCGCCGAATTCCTTTGTTACAGGGAGGAAGCCACTGCAGCCAGCCTAGGAGACTACAAGCGAGCCCAGCTGCAGCACCCGGACTGACCCAGCTAACGGACACGCATCACATAGGTATCGATACACGATAGCTCACACTAACCTTACCTCACCTTGCATGCTCTGTCGCAGCTAGCAAGCCGCTACTGCCTTTACTACCCGTCCTACTGTCGCAGAGGTTTTTTTCCCTTGGCACTTGCCTTGGCACTTTTTTTCCTCTGCCCTTACAACCGCTACCCTTCAATCGTTTTCGACCACTGCTATCACCCGATGGATCATGTTAATGAGTAATCTTACCCAGACGCATGGATTACATCATAGCCCGCATCCTGTGACGCCTGATTCAAAAACTAACATGTTTACGGAGGTGACAGTAGAACTTTTCGTCTGGTCACCACGTTGGTGTGGGCGTGGAGGAGCCCCGTCCTTTATTACTGTCCGCCTTTTCTTCTGCAGACGAGACTTTCAGCGGCAAAAAACCTTTTTTATACAGATCGCCGTATTACACTGACAGTTAAATCCTGCAGAAGTTATCTACAGATTGTCAAATAAATCTATCGTATTCACCGTGCCGCTGGGCAGCGCCGACGGAGGAATCTACCACTGAAATGCAGCCCATGACCGCAGCCGCGGAAGAGGTTGTCAACCAGAGAGAGAGGTGAGCTGGCCGTGAAAGACCCCACATCCTGGCAGAATGCTATCAATACTCCCAGCACAAACATTCATCGTATTGAATCTTACCAAATTTCCACATGAGTATACACATGACACACACGGTCCTGAATACAATGATGCAGCACAAACTGGGTATTCATTCACTATTCACCCATCAAGGGGGGGGGGGGGGGAGCCACAAGCCAAATCATCATAAGTCGAAAGATTTCTCAAACTCTCTGAACCGGTGTACAAAGGATGGCATGCTTGCTGCTGTGCTTTCTATGGCCATCTCCAGGCTTAAAAGAATGTTAGTAATAAGACACATATTTATCAGTGTAACTTCAATTAAATTGCTGCCACAGTCCAACGCCGAGCGATGTACTGGATATGTCTCCTTTTTATGGAAGGAATCTCAGTATCTATAGTACACATAATTTTCCACATAAAAATTATTTTTCATTCCCTTTCACCTATCGATGTGCTGAACCTATACGTTCCACACAATAGGACACAAACTAGCGACCACCAGATACTCGTACATATACTGTGAAGACTGTAGTAGAAAGGCTGGGTCGGTTCCCATCATACCATATTTTTTTGATATTAAGCACATAGCAGCATGCTACCGATCGCTTGCACAGTACAATTCCGAAGATACAGACTGGGAGTTATTTCTCTAGAAACCCCAAAACTTTAGCTAGGTGGAGCGTATTTTAAACCACAGAGTAAATAGAAACTTATCCCACCTGATAAGATCTTTACGTGAAAACTCGAAAAAATAGATGAAATTGATAATTCCACTCGTGAATACCGATGTCAGTTGTATAGAAGTTTCTAAATCATCTTATAATTTACAAAGTCAACAAAGGTGTGTCTCATGTCTAGAAAACCAGGAAACGTGTCTTTCATCCGTCTTTCACCTGCTAGATGTACACAACACAATTGATGTACTCTCACTTAAATAAAGACGGGAAGTGTGAAGAAGCAGACAGTCAGACAATTTACATGGGAGGGAATAATGGTCCAGTGCAAACGCACGTCTATATTGAATCTTCTCAAATTTCCACGGGATCGCAAAAGCTATCCAACACATACTAAGTGTCGGTTCGGTATGCGGTCGTCTAGAGGACGACGCCATTAAGTCAGCTACATTCCTGCATCCCAACAGGCCTCACCAGTCGGACAGCTTCTCGTGTTAGCTGGAAACGTGAATCATTCCCGCCACAGGTCGTCGCTGGCGCGCCATATACCCCAAACAGAATATCCTAGGAAACCAGTCACAAACATACTTGATCGCTATACTTACAGTTAAATGTTACAATCGCGGTCCCAGTTGAATTACATTCGGCAATGAGTGAAGTACCGGAAATACACCATGCTGACGGCTGCAGCCCTGGAAATAGTAATATCTGTACCGTTAGTATGACTTGACATATTTTTCTCTTTCCTATCACAGTATTCCACGTCAAATCCATGCCTTCCTTACGACCTGAAATAGTCGTTCCCTTTACACAGTGGTAGCACTCTGTAAGGGCTGCGTAAGCCCTTACTATAACTTTGCACTTGGCACAGGTCGATAGGGCGAACAATCGATTGTGACGTGTTGCGAGAGAGAGCGTCGAGATGCGCCAGAGAGGTTGGCAAGAATGGTGTGTGTGTGGAGGACATTATTGGAATACAAAACACAAAAAGGAGACAGCCACTGCCTTCGTCATATATAATTACGGCTAATCTCACCACAGGCTTCCTTCATTTGCCATTATCGTCACATGCTAATCCATCACTGCATCCAACACTGCAGTCCATTTGTAAAGGATTTGTGCCTGTGTGGTGCAGTGGACAGGCTATGGTGGGTGGTGTGTGCCTCGGGTTCGAAAGATTTTTAACTGTGTGTGATTACATGTGATGTGTGTTTCATGAAGGTATTTCTTACACAATCGGAATAAATAAAGAAATGCGATCGATGTAATTACTTCTCACAAGACCTGCATCTTTTCAAACTCCAGAGAATGATGCACAAGAGAAATCTAAATCCTGAAACTGATTTCTTTTATAAAAATACTTGATAAGCCTGATGCTCATGGTGAATCTATCCCTCTTCTCCTACTACTAAGTATAACACTTCTCCAATAAATAATTGCTGACGATACTAAATAATACTGAGAGAAAATCAGAGATGAGTGGACATGTCCCATAAGTTTTCATGCGAGTTGTAACACCTCCGTTTTTATCCCGACCTGATCTGATCGAATAGCAGCCCAATATTTATTATTAACATGACCGTGAACGTAATGGGGCTGTTAATCGGAATTGACTGCTACGAAAGTTGTTGCTTTCCAGTTCGTCCTGTTCAATACTATAATACTGAATGTATGGTAATAAGGAACACCAACACAGTTTTACTAATTACGAACTTATATTCTTCTCAAAACACAAAAAGGAGACAGCCACTGCCTTCGCCATACATATCTAATTACGGCTAATCTCAGCACAGGCTTTCTTCATTTGGCATTATCGTCACATGCTAATCCATCACTGCAGTCCAAGGTTAGGCCGGCGCGGTAGACGCGAAACTACATATCGGCACTAGTAACGTCACTGATCCCTTTTATAAAGATACTTCATCACTTTCCCGGTATTTATTTATTATTTAGGGGTCTAACCACGGCGATGGTGACACCCTTCTCGGTTAGAAACCCTGCATTCCAATAATGGCCTCCACACACACACACACACACACACACACACACACACACACACACACCATTCCCACCAACCACTCCTGCGCATCTCGACACTCGCTCTCTCAACACGTCACAGTCGATTGTTTGCTCTATCGACCTGTGCCGGGTGCAAAGTTATAGTAAGGGCCTACGGACCCCTTACAGAGTGCTACCACTGTGTCTCAGAAAGAGAGACTTAATCTTCTTACGAACTACCAGATGTTGAAACGTGTGATCGCTACAACTCCTCTGTATTACTGTCACGAGCGGTCTTGGTTCTACAGTTGCATACAAATGTCCATGTTCAAAGCTATACTGGCTTTATAAATCGGCCTATGTCATTATTGCTAGATAACATGGTTTTTCCAGACAAATACCACAACACTGCATATAGATTGTGACTGTAGGAGTGTATTTTATCAGACCAGCAGTGTGGTTACACGTCGCCGACGGTGCATCCTCGCAATAAAATTACCGAATTTTAAAGGTGACTCGACTAAGGAGCGTGGTATGAAACCAGTTTTTGCAACTCCCTCACGCCGCTAGTTATTTCTCCAGTGTTTGTAACGCATCCTGTCTCAATGCCATGTCAGAGGTTCTGCAATATACTCAATGAGTTATAGATGATGGTTGATTCAGAAGGATCACAAACAGTAGTAGATGGTGTGCTGATTGAGTTTGTAAGAAATGTACACTAGCTTTTCAGATGTCTAATAAAATGCTTTCCTTAGGAATGATATCTATGATTTGGAAACAAGTCTTTCCATTCAACCACATACCTGCGTTGTCCAATAAAATATGCCATCGCCGTTATTTATGTTTATTTCTAGGCTACCAGTTTGGACGATACACTACATCATCTTCAGGCCTGCTTCAATCGAGTAACAAAATACAGCAGCACTTTTAACTGGTCTCGTAAGGGTTGTTTTGGGCATGCGTGCTCGTTGGCCAACTGCAACAGTTTCTCACAGTTGTCCAACGAGCATGCATACCCGTAATAATCGTTGCGAGACCAGTTAAAAGTGCTGCTATATTTTGTAACACGAAGGTTACACGATTGAAGCGGGCCTGAAAATGATGTAGTGTATCGTCCAAACTGGTAGCCTAAAAATAAACCTAAATAACGGCGACTGGTATTGTTTTATTGCATATTGACCACCTGTAGGCCCATACTCCAGCCAGAAGATTGAGTTACATTCATTTACCTGCGTTGTATGCGATAAAAGAAGTCTTTTATTGATTAGAGCCACTAGTGACTCATATCTCGTATCTCAAAATGAGTCACCTTTCTCGAACCTGCCGTCTACAGTACAATTCCAACGCGGTTTTAGGTAGTCACTATGCATCTGGCAATTGTCCCTCAGAGTGTGCACTACCATCCCTGCAGCTTTGCGCAAGTGATCGTTCCAACTGAGTAGAAGGCAGAGAAAGCTATATCTAGCACCTTCTGCAAACCATGTAGAAACAGGCTAAGCTGAGTTACTGCAACGGGACTGTATTTTGACCGTTCAATGGAAATAGGAACATGTTGTCATAGCTCAGGCATCTATGCATGATTTGTAAGGTCAGTGCCAAACGAAGCCTGCTCCTGCAACACGAGGTAGTTTAAAAGACAGTATGGGAACTGGTGGAAGAATGTGAATTTTGATATTGCATTGTGGTGCTTCTCCAAATAACCAATAGGTACTACAGATCTGGGTCCATCAGATACCATTCACCTCTATCACCCCAACATTCTATCATCGTTCTTCTGTACCATCCAACAGAGAATAATTACGATGTACATCCAATAGAGAACTCAATAAGATTTTTACCACATCTCTCTCCTCCCATATATCGAAAACAAATTCCACATACATGCTGGTAACGAGCACATGTGACGATCCTATTAAATATACAAGTATTGATCCACTGCATAGACCAGTTTAAAGTTTCATCTTCAGTACTGCAGGAGGATGTTTGTATCCCATCGACTACACTGCAAGTCGCAAGACACAATCCCTGTGTCATTGTTTGAAACTTGGTTTTTTTCTGCTGTAACACGCTTTGTACACTGACATTCATTTTGTTTTACCACCACGACTTTGAGGCCTATGTAAGGTTATAAACTGGCATTAACACGTTCTGATCCATTGACACTCGCAGAAAACTAGATGTTGCATGGTGTAAATCATGTTGTTACTGCTGCTGCCATAACACACCACACACACTGGATGATTTTAAATAAAAGACAGTTACAACATAAGGAAACTGGAAGAGTTTGGCAGCATTGTGAAGAGTTTCGAAACTGCAGTCCAAACGTGATTGACGACCTCTACATTTAAACTCATCCGTCACAGTGACAGAATAGCTGATGGCTCTGCATTCCATTTCGACTGATTCCACATATTGCAGTCATTTACGAAATCAGGTGCTAGCCATCCCCAGAAGGTGTTGCCCCTCCACCAGTTTAATTAATTGAACAATTTAATTAAGTAGTCAATCAAATTGATAAAGGTCAGAGGGGCTATTCCAATAACTCACACCTGAAAGTGTACCTGTAGCAGCAAGGGGGCAAAAGGTGGGTTTGAGGTTTCCTGAGGGGGGGGGGGGGGGGGGGGGAGGGGAGTGGGAGGGGGGAAACAACTGAGTGCGTTCCTGCCACTGATGTAGGCAACCCACAATAACAAATTGCACCACAAACAGTTATGGTTCACTACTCACCTGAAACGAAGTCCAATGAGATTCAAGGAAATGAACACACTTGATATATTGACAAGGAATGATATCTATGTGCATGTCTGTGCACTCCAAAATAGCTACAGGTTCGATTTTCTGGGACTTCTTCCTGACTTTTACTATTATGTATAATCCACCTACAGTCTTTTGAAAATTTATGAGATTGTTTTTCTTCTTGTATGTAATTATTATTTAGGATTATAAGACTGAGAATGTGTTCTGGTTTCTACACATTCTGCAGCGTTCTCATGGTGAATTTTTATATATCATGGTTCCTGTGCAAAGAGAGTGTGAACTGTTGTTGTAGACAGCGATTGCAAGAGATTTAATTTCGCTGTAAAGAGTAATGGTATTCACGTTTTGAAATTTTTGTAATGTTTTACGGATTGTGTTACTCTGGATACTGCCCAGATGCTGTGTTGTTTTATGTTGTTCTTTCAGTGGTATAATCAGCAGTGCATGTCGTCTGTTGTAGCTGCTCATTTGACTGGAGGACGACGCCTTGGTGGCAGCTAGTTTGAATTGTAACCGAAAGCGTGTTAGCTGTGTTTGTCTGTGGACTCCATTCTACAGCGAATTTAAGTTGGGTATTTTATTATTTGTTCCTGGTGATGCCGAGGCATCTGTCTCTCCTTCTTCGCCGTTCTTTTCAGCATTCATTGATGCTCGATCTGAGCTGTAGTTTCTGCGCACCCCTGATGTGCCATTAGTTGTCACTGAAATTTTTTAATACCTGAAAGATGTATTTAATTCTACTGGGTTTTAATATCTTATGCAGAGAGACAAATTTTAAGTTGTTTCTGTTGTTATATGTTAAAAGTTTTTCTCAGTTACACATTTATTGTGTGGTTCTCAAGATTTATATAAAGAGGGTTTTAAGATTATTTATTGTGTGGGGTGGGCTTTGACGCCCATAGACATTTTGTCTGTTTAGTGATATTCCAAATTCTAGGGAAATTTGTATATTTTTTGGGCTAACAACAGTTTGCTATTGTCATGCAATTTTTAAATAAAATCTTTTGGAAATTACAAGACTGAATATGTGTTTGATTGGTAATTATCGCCTTATTTTCATTGAGTTGAAATATCCATGAGTGTGTGCCCCACATCTCAAAAGCCTTTTCCTGACACTCCATTTAAAAATTATTTTAATGGTTTGTAGTTGTGATGAAATATGAATCTACAGCTATTTGAAAATGGTAGAGCAAGAAGGAGTATTTATTGCGTCTACTCGCTAAGGATGAACCTAATTACACACGAAATCAATGGAAAAATCAGTATCGACATTATTAATGAGAAGCATCCATCTCTGGGATATATTATAACTTGAACTGTTATAGTGGCAACCGGAGAACGATGTGTAGTGAAAGATTAAGTTGGAAAACCAGTGGAGAAATGAAAGTATAGCAAATTTAGTTGCTAAAGGAAGGTTGAGTCTGAGCACTGTAAGGAAGTGTGTTTACGAAACCAATGAAAGAAGTGAAATGGTATGTGATGCTATTCTTTGAAAGCAACATTTCTCCCACTTAAATGTGAGGAACTTTAACGTTCGTACAGTAAATAGAAATGTTTTCGTTTGCGGTAAGAGGGTCAGATTTTGCAGCAAAGTGTGTTGTCTCTGGTAACTATTCCTTACCCAAGATGAATTGTCACAAACTAAACCGTTGAAATAAAGGATAATCAAATAATATAGGGGAAAGAAAGTTACATCGTTTTGTTCAGCTGTTCTTTTCAATGATGGATTATCTGGACGCGCCCTTCGATCTGGTGTAACAAGGCACGTAATTCATCTGACCAGGTCAACACGTTTCCATTGATCCACTGTTCTATCCCCACGATCCAGTCCAACAGCAATCGCAATTGACGACGGCGTTGGGTCGACTTGGGAACACTCAAAGGTCGTCTGCTGTAGAGCCCCATGACAACTTCTTCACTCTTGGATTTCTTTGGCTCTGTTTTCTGTTGTTCAGAGCGCATGGCAAGTAATGAAACAGGAACTTCCCTAATGTTACTCTTATCAGAAATGACGATGTTCATGTAAGGTATACTAACAAAGGAATTTATCTTTTAAATTGCAGCTGAATTTAATGAGGAAAGATTTTAAAAGTTGACGAAATGTGGTACAACTCCAATGAAATGTGTACAAGATTTCGAAGATGTAATTTTTGGTATAACTAAACCAAAACCCTTCAATGAATATTACACTCACTGGTACCGAAATTATTACTAATAATCACCAAATAAGTACGTGAGGCATCACAGTGGCTTTGGAATACAACAGTATGATGAATCGTGATGTAAGTGAAGTCTATATAAGATGCATCTCTCAGGTTCAGAATTTACACTTGGTTTGGCAATGAAATTTTCCTTACTGTTTCTTGATTGGTTATAAGTAGTAGAACAGACTATGTTCTGCCCCACTGACGTCAAACAAAGTGGTGGCCGTGACGTCAGCTGATGACACAAGTACCATTATCCAAGATGGCGGCCGTGATGTCAGCTGATGATGCGAGTACCATTATCCAATATGACGGCGATGACGTTATCCAAGATGGCAGCCTGTAGACTTGACAGCAGCGCATGGTATCATCCAAGATGGCGACTGTGCCGTCAGTCAATGATGCGAGTACCGTTAACCAAGACAGCGGCTTTTGGCGGGAAAGTGCCATGACCCCCTGGTGGGAAGTTTGAATTTTTGGCGGGAAATTGAATTATGTGCTCTTATTGGTCCCCCGTCCCCCCTTTCCGACTTTTTGCATGATTATGCGTCACCCTCTTGGAAAATGGGCGGGAATTTCGAATTTTGGAGATAATTTTGCTCTAAGAGTTTACTCCTGCAGCTGAGGGGAGTTAGTATGGTGTTGCTTCCACTAGAGACTGCTCATGATGCCGTTAAATTAGAATATATTTTGATTAAATTTGTATTGTTGTTGTTGTTGTGGTCTTCAGTCCTGAGACTGGTTTGATGCAGATCACCATGCTACTCTATCCTGTGCAAGCTTCTTCATCTCCCAGTACCTACTGCGACCTACATCCTTCTGAATCTGCTTGGTGTATTCATCTCTTGGTCTCCCTATACGATTTCTATCCTCCACGCTGCCCTCCAATACTAAACTGGTGATCACTTGATGACTCAGAACATGTCCTACCAACCGATCCCTTCTTCTAGCGACCGCCGGGAAAGTCTTAGAAATTACATTGCAAGACTCTACGGGGAGGAAATGTGCATGAAAATGAAGTTATTGGACAAGCTACGACAGCGCAAAGAGAGGATGTTGAGCTCTCTCAACTTCCTGCTCAGATGCAGAGAAGGAGACGTGGTGCCTGTTTTTGCCATGATTAAACATCATATCACATCCAGGGCGGCTAATAGGATCAAGCATCGTGCCAGTATAGCCATGGTGAGGGAAAGGATCCGGGACATGCGGCATAGACTGGACGTCACCTTCAGGGATCTACTACGTCTACATCTGGATCTAGCCAGCAACTTGGCACCTGAAGACTGGGAGAGGATAGATGGTACATCGTGGGCGCTGGCGGCATGCATCAAACACAATGCTACAGCTCGACAAATGGCGAAATTTGAGCGCCTGAATAATAGAGTGCAACCAACATGTGACACACGCACAGTGGTAAATCTGAGCGGTCGCACATTTGATGAAGTCACCTTGAAAGTACTCGGTAAGGGCCTTAACTTTGCTGTCACTCCCAGAGAACTACCAGTTTCCAGCTTCATCAGCTCTGTGGAGCAAGTGGTCAACACTCTACCATCAAGTGTTGCAGAAGAGATTCGGAGAGAGACATGCAGGGCGCTAACTAGAGCCAGGCCACCCAAAACAAACATCTCAAGAGACGAGAGGATGGCGCTCAAGAGTTTGCGAGAAGATGAAGATTTGGTGGTGTTACCAGCGAACAAGGGGAACTCGACTGTCATACTGCTGAAGACTGACTATGACCAGAAGATCTGTCAACTTTTGGAGGACCCTGCTTATAATCTATTAGAGAATAACCCCACTGATAGAGTGGACAGAAAAACCCGGTCTCTTCTTAAGGAAACAGGATGGCCTGAGAAGGTGGTCAAACAATTAAAAGCTAAAGCACCGGTACCACTCAGACTGTATGGATTACCTAAGATCCATAAACAGGGTGTACCACTTCGCCCGATTGTCAGTAATATCGGCGCAGCCACCTACCCTACAGCCTCCCACCTTAAGAAGATGTTGGCACCATATATGGGGAAGTGTGTCCACCACATCCGCAACTCCTCGGACTTTGTGGAACGTCTCAACAACCTACGGATCTCGGACACAGACATCATGGTCAGTTTTGATGTGGTGTCTCTGTTCACCAGGGTACCACTTCAGGACACACTCGATATTATTAGTGAGAAATTTGACGGAGCCTTGCTGGATCTCTTCAAGCATATTTTAACATCGACGTACTTCCTTTGTGGAGGCCAGTTCTATGAGCAGACTGACGGAGTGGCCATGGGCAGCCCCTTATCTCCGGTAGTGGCGAATCTGTTTATGGAGAAATTCGAGGATGAGGCACTTACAACTGCTGCCTACCAGCCGACGTGTTTCTTCAGATACGTTGATGATACATTCGTCATCTGGCCACATGGCAAGAGAAGACTGGATGAGTTCCTGGACCATCTGAACACAAGACACCCCAACATCAAGTTCACCATGGAACTAGAGAGTGATGGTCAGCTCCCGTTCCTCGATGTCCTGGTAAAGAGGAAGGCAGACGGCACCTTAGGCCACAGTGTGTACAGGAAACCAACACACACTGACTTATATCTACAGGCTGACAGCTGCCATCACCCAGCACAGAAGCATGGAGTGCTGAGAACACTCGTGCACCGAGCCAAAACACTCTCTGACACAGACAGCCTGACAGCGGAATTAGAACATCTACAAAGAGTGTTCACAGACAATGGATACTCCACCAGGGACATCCGCAAAGCGCTCCGTCCCACCAGACAACCTGAGGCAACAGAAGAGGAGCAGGAAGAAGAGACCAGGAAAGTAGCCTTTCTACCATATGTGGGGCCTATATCTGCCAAGATCAGCAGAATCCTGAAGAAACACAATATCAAGAGTGTGTTCTGCCCACCTAACAAGATCAGGACGCTCCTTGGAACTGTCAAGGATGATTTGGGGTTAAGGAAACCTGGTGTCTACCATATACCGTGTGAATGTGGGATGGCTTATATTGGTCAAACTACAAGAACATTTGAAATAAGATGTAAAGAACACCAGAGACACACCAGGTTACGACAGGTAACTAAATCTGCAATAGCAGAACATTGCCTTGACCTTGAGCACATCATGGAGTATGACAAAACTAGGATCCTGGCTCAGACCCCCCGATTCTGGGCTAGTGTCATTAATGAATCGATTGAAATCAAGATGACGGAGAACTTGATCAACCGAGAAGCAGGATATCAGCTTAGTACTGCGTGGAATCCTGCTTTGGAACTACTACAGAAACAACCGAAGGAAGTTCCATCCTCCAGGAATGAACTACAGACGTCCAAGGGTATAAGTAACGGAACAGAAAGGCATACGCGACACCAGGCGGCAGCAAGCTCCTTGGAGGATGGCCATCATAATATGCAGCTCCAACAACAGTCGGATGCCACAGGAAGCGCACCTCACAGGCGCATACTGGGTTCAGAAGGCCAGGACAATGGCTCGGCCACGAGGGAAACTCGCCGTGGTCGCGGACAGCATAAGGAGCTTGAGCAGAGCCATGATAGTGCTAGGATCGCGCCTATCGGGCGCGGACCCAATAGGGAACGCCTTGGGACGTCCGATACCTGAGAAGAGAGCCGCAACGGGCGCGGACCGAAGAGGAAGCGCCTAGAGACTGATACCACCGACAGAAATGGCCACAGCGGGCGCGGACGGCATAGGGAGCACCACACACCGCCCAGGCATAAATATGGGACGAGGTCAGCTCGCCAACCAGTCTCAGGGAACACCTGATGAAGACGCCGAGTTACGACGTCGAAATATCGTGTTGGGAAGACGCGGACCACCGGCAGTACATCCGATTTTACGAGATTTCTTGTTTTAATTTGTTAAAGTTTGCTTAATTTTATTATCTACCTACAGAAATAGCGACTTAGTTTGGTGTTACCTCCACAAGAGGCTGAGATATCAGTGTTTGTTGAGCTGTCGGTGTTCAATTAAATAGATATTGGTGCCAAACAGGGGGAGTTTTAATAACTGTATTACAAACACTCATTCAGCTGGGGAGTGCATCTACAGCTCACTGGATGAACAATGGAATGGAGCATTAATGCTTGAACATATAAAGAGGAAAAATACGGTGTTTCAAATAAATGCTTTGCATTTAAGATGCATTATACGATGCACGTAAACATCTGTATCTGCTGGAATTGTCTGTCATTTCTAAAACCTATGTATAAGCTCCCACCACACAAGAGACAACTGATTCTGATCCATCAGACCAAAGAACTGAGCTAGTTAGCGAGTTCACTACTAGAGGGCGCCACGATAGGTCACGTGATCATGCAGTTCAGTCCATAGGAGCACAGCATCATGATGACATGTGTTTTTCTCAGTTGCACTTCTATCCCAGCCTCCTTATCCCCCCAGCAGGTCTGGAGGGGAAAACTGGCGAGAATAAGAAGCAGCCTGTTCTGGGCTGCTGGAGAGGGGAAGGAGTATACTTTATTTATTTTTTGAGCAATTTATTTATGGAGTTATTTCACTTAGTTTATTTATTACAGAAAATAGAGCTAATGCTCTCCAAATGTGGAGTATGTGGGATGGAGGTGACAGCATCCAATCGTGTACAGTGCTGTACTACACCTGATCAGCAGATTTGGGCTAGGTGTTGGCAGCTGTATTACATTTACAAGCCATTTTATAACACAGAACGAGAGGTTACGTCATGATTGCATGGATGGAAGTGGCATAAAATCGATATAATTGCGAAAAATCATGGGAGAATACGTATAAACTGAGCGAATATACACCAAAATGCAAGGTAATTGAGGAAGTACTTGGGTAACTTCTGGTTGGTGCAGAACAATTTGTACAAGGGAACAAGTACGTGACACCAAGAGGAATCCGAGAAAACGTCAGAATGAAAGCGAAGAGAACCAGGGAAGCAGTCAATTTTTTTCCGTCGAGGCTACATTATATTTTATGTCTACTGAGGTAACAGTGACACATGACAGTTGACTACTGTATTTACGCTTTTCAGGAAGACAGAGAACCATCCACCTCTAAACTTACATGCATCTGCGTTAAAGGACAGCAGAGAGTGGATGGGGTGATCGATTAAGATGGGCTGTAACGAGGTACGATTTGATGGTAGACTGATGATACATTCTAGGTAGGGAGAAGTTGCTGCAGCTGAACTTTTCCGCTGTTCTGTCAGGATGCATCAGTTGCGTGACGTAGCCTGCGTTCAAATCGTATACAACAGCGTGTTTTGTATGTGTTTTAGACCACTGTCTACTTGCAATCGTTAACGGCAAACCAGTCGGAGGACTCCCATCTCATGTGTGATGAAATGGGACACATTCCTCTAAACGAACTGTGATTTATGCAATGTACTCCATCCCCCACCTGTCTCATCTTGGTTGTAAAATTGAGATTTCAGCTTCTTAACTAAGATGATTCTAAGTCAGCGATAGGTGTTGTGAGGCACTGCAGTCCCCATGTATACATTTGCCTGACAGATGTGCTATTTACAGAGTTAGTGGCCGAATGACTTGTAATTTCACATGTCTGATGCTGCTACTATGCGTTTATCTGTTTCCTTTTAAGAGGTATTCGCCATTACTAACAATCACTTTTATATAGGATTGATGCAGACATAGTATAATTACTCAACCGTGATCAAATGTGTACAGTGGACGCTATACATCACTGGAAAAGTATATTGTGCATGTATCATACAGAACAACTATTTTAAGAAAGTAGTATTTTCATTTTACAGTTTGTTACGATAGTTTATCGTAGAGAAACCTGCAATAAATGTATGACATGCACTGTAAATATATTTCATACATTGGAATATTAACGGCGCTGCATCCCAAGCAACTGATAGGTTGGAAACTCAAGCGATCTAACATTATAGCCTGTTTTAAGTGTGTGGGTTTATGCTCTGTCTTACCAATACCTTCCAGGTACTGATCCTAGACTATAGAACAATACTTTAAATTTGATAGCATAGTTGATTTAAGTAAAAATGCCTCGAACTCCATCCGTCTGGAGCTCCATCACGCAAAAAAATCACCAGTTTCTTATTCTTCTTAACCGTCTGCTGTTACTTAACAACACTTTCAAATATGTTAATATACGTCGATAAGGAGTGTTAACCTCCACGACATGGGCGCATCTGGAGAAATCTTCTGCACTTGGATGGGCGAGGACTTAGTAGGCTCCATTCATTCACGAGACATGGAATGAAGCTGTCTACTTCTGGTCGGTTGCAGATTAAATCGGTAACGGTGCCTCAGGGCAGGTTGGTCAATGACAGTGGAGTAGGTCTTTCAGTCTCTAATTTCATCCAGCTCCACCTGTAGGAGGTTCGAGTCCTCCCTCGGGCATGTGTGTGTGTGTGTGTGTGTGTGTTGTTCTTAGCATAGGTTAATATAAGTGGTGCGTAAGTCTAGGGACCGATGACCTAAGCAGTTTGCTCCCTTAGAAATTCACACACATTTGACATCTAATTTTATCCTAAGACTGCCAGAATGCTCTGTGAATTCCTTGCGCATAGAGATAGATCATACACTATGCTCAAAATGCTAGAAATATGTAGAGCGCTGTCTCATACACTTTGATGATGTATGTGTTCGAAAATTAACAATGAATGGACATACTGCACAGTCATCTAGCTACATTCACAATGATACTTGCAAAGTGGAGAAGGAGAAATTGAGAAACATGTTGTTACAGCCGGCCAAAGTGGCCATGCGGTTCTAGGCACTGCAGTCTGGAACCGCGAGACCGCTATGTTCGCAGGTTCGAATCCTGGATGTGTGTGATGTCCTTAGGTTAGTTAGGTTTAACTAGTTCTAAGTTCTAGGGGACTAGTGACCTCAGAAGTTGAGTCCCATAGTGCTCAGAGCCATTTGAACCATGTTGTTGCATCATTGGTTGGTGTTGAAATTACAGTAAAATTACTAAAATTGTTCCCACTATCAACGGTGATATTTATTATTTCAGTATATCGGTGGTGTGTTTTCCATCCCATGCGCCCAGCGGCACACTGTTGGTTACCACACAATGATTGGCTGACAATGCTTGTTGGAGTTGGAGAAAGAATTTTGTGGAGTGGCAACACATTCTGGGGATGGCTAGCACCGAATAAGTAATTGCTTACATGATTGCAATATGAGGAATCAGACGAAATTGAATGCAGAGCCATCAGCTGTTCCGTCACTGTGACAGATAAGTTTAAGTGTAGAGATCGTTTATCACCTTCAGACTGCAGTGGAAAACTCTCCACAACGCGGCAAAACTGTTCCAATATCCTTATGTTGTAACTGACTTTTATTTAAAATCGTTTTGTGTGTGTGTGTGTGTGTGTGTGTGTGTGTGTGTGTGTGTGTGTGTGTGTGTGTGTGTGGTGTGTTATGGTAGCAGCAGTAACAGCATGATTTACACCGTGCGGGTCTAGTTTTCTGCGAGAGGCCATGGATTAGAACATGTTAATGTCAGTTTAGAACCTGACACAGGCCTCGAAGATGTGGTGGAGAAACAAAATGTATGGCAGTGTGCAAAGCGTTTTGGAGCAGAAAGAAAACAATGTTTCAAACACGAAACAGGGTCGCAGGGAGCGTCTCTTGCGACTTACGGTATAATCTGCGTGATACGATCATCCTCCTACAGCACAGGTGATGAAACTTTCAACTGGTCTGTGCAGTTGATCAGTACCTGTATATTTAATAGGATGATCACATGTGCTCAGTGCCAGCGTACATGCAGTATTTGTTTTAGATATATTGGAGAAGAGAAATTTGGTAAAAATCTTATTGTGTTCTCTATCGGATGATGATAGTGGAGCTTTTATAATTCGCAATTTTTCTCTGTTGGATGGTACAGAATGACAAAGATAGCATGTTGAAGTGACAGATGTGAATTGGCCTTGTGGGATGAGGATCTGTTGTACTTGTATGTAGTTTGGGGATTCACCACATTGCAGTAGCATAATTCCTCATCCTTTTCCCAGTTTTTATTTCCATCGAATGGTCAAAACACAGTCCTGTCGCAGTAACGTAGCTTAGCCTGTTTCTACACGGGATGCAGAAGGTGGTAGATAAAGTTTTCTCTGACTTCTACTCAGTTCCAACTTAAATTGGAAGGATCACATGCGCAAAACTACAGAGGTGGTAGCCCAGGGTCTGAGGTGGCAGTTGCAGGTTGCATAGGGACTATCTAAAACAAGGTTGGAATTTTACTGTTGCAGATATGTTCGAGAAAGGTGACTCGTTTCGAGACAAGAGAGTGTCAGAAATCTTATTGACTAGTGACTGTAATCATTAAAGGACTTCTCCTTAGGATCCAACCCAGGTATGTGCTTGAATGGAGAGACTTGATTCCTAATACCAGACAGCATTTCTACCGAAAGCATAACACTAGAGACCAGAAACGTTAGTGTACATTTCTTACCACCTCAATCAGCACATCATCTACTACTGTTTGTGATCCTTCTCAACCAACCATCACCTATATGCCAGTCGATATATCACTGAACTTCTGACGTGGCATCGAGACAGAATGCGACAGAAATACTGGAGAAATATCTAGCAGTGGTGGCGTGAGGGAGCTGCAAATACTGGTTTCATACCACGATAATGCCTCGGCTGAATGAGTGCATGTAATGCAGCTATTAAAACTCCCCCTGTCTGGCAACAACATCTCGCTAACTGATCACTGACAGCTCAACAAGCACTGATATCTCAGCCTGTTGTGGTGGTAACACCAAACTAAGCCGCTACTGCTGTAAGTAGCTAATAAGTATAAACAAATTTTAACAAATTTAACAAATTTATACAAATTAATACAAATTTTAAAAAATTATATTCGAACTGAACGGCATCATGAGGAGCCTCTAATGGAGCCATCACCATACTAACTCCCCTCAGCTGCAGGAGTAAGTTCTTAGAGCAAAATTCCATCCAAAATTCGAAATTCCCCTCCCCCCCATTTTCCAAAGGATGACCCACCATCATGGAAAAAAGTTGGAGAGGAGGTGGGGGGTGGGGGACCCATAGAAGCACATTTTTCGCCAAAATTCAAACTTCCACCTAGAGAAGAGGGGGCGTGGTTATAGGGCATGGCACTTTCCTGCTAAAGCCTCAACCTTGGATAACGGTAGTCGTGTCAGTAGCCGATGTCACGGCCGCCATCTTGGTTAATGGTACTCGCGTCATCAGCTTACGTTGGGGCTGCCATCTTGGGTGACGTCACTGGGGCACAACGTATTTTGTTCTACTACTGACGTAACTAGCTAGCTTAATGGTAGACACAATATGACGTGCATATTTTACCAGCACATTGTGACAAATAACACGTAACTGGACATGCAAGTTCGATAATCATGCAAAAGGCAAGATAACACTCACAGACACAAAACTACAGATTTATATGTAGCAAAATATGAAGTTAAAATTTCTGTATCACTGCAGGTAAATACACAGTGCATGTAAATACTGCAAGAATGAAATCAATGCCAATAGATGAAGTATTCTGCTATGGAAAATCATTTAATAAAATAAACTAATTTTGGGTTAAGCTTTGAGATCATGGAAAGTATTATTTAAAATGCTTGGTGGTTCACGTAAGTGAAAAAGATGGTTACAAACAGAAATGTACAAATAAACTTCAGCACATAGTGACATGTTTATTACAAAATTTTTCCTGACTTTTATCCGAGATTGAAGGTCTTACTCTCATTTTGAAGGTCCAATGAATCGTCACTTAGCTGAGGAAATAGGTATGTCTTCGACCCACGGTGATGGTCCATAAACCAATAGTGCAGTCCTTATTAATAACAGCTGCTGTGCATTGTCTGCGACGTAAACGAAACATTCTTCATCCGGAGAACTCGTGATATTTACTGACGTCACTATGTTTGTCAATGATTTCTCTCTTCTGTTCGAACTTGATAGTCCTCAAATTAGTTTAAAGTTAGAAGCATTTTATGTATCACTGTCCACGCCGTGCAACAGGAAACATGCAAATTAATTAATTGATTAATGGAAAGTGGCCAGCTTGGTATAACTGTTCCTTCACTGTCCCTGTTGATAGCTTTACCTAGTTTAAGTTCCGGTGCAACAATTTACACCGATAATCACTTTAGCTTGTGCATCCATTAAGTGCACAGTCCGTTCGACGCGGCGCAAACACTCCACTCGACAAACACGGGACTCCACAGTCTGCACGTTGTATTTTCAAATCCTGTGAAATGCCAGTTCACAATATTATACTCTTCAACATGTTTACATTTTAATTTCACCGTCCGTTGTATGCATCGAAACACTTCATGACATGCACTGCAGAAACACAGTATAAAACTACACTGTGAGTACACTCTGTCTCGTTCACGGCACGACAATCTTCTCTATCCACTTCTCTCCAGACACCTTTGATGCCGTTTATATTTGGCGACCTCTCGATATATTTCTCAAGCACGATCACTCTCACTTAACATCACACAGATTACGTTGTTCATGATTTTAAGTGGAACTACAGTTTATACTGTTATGATAGTAGAAATATTTTGAAATACAGGTTAGTAAATATGTAGGTACACAACGCCAGAAGGAATGGAAAATAACAATTTCATAAAGGGTAAATATAGATAGCATGTTGGAACGAAGAAGCAAAATCTATACCAATGCAGTTTTCTCCTAAGATCAAAGAAAAAGGAAAAAAAATACGTTGTACTTTAGTACGCGCAGTATCGTCACAGACACTTACTGTTTTCATCGTGTTGAGTATTGACAGTTACACAATGAAAGTTGATAGGAATTAATGCAAGCAACTGGCATAGGATATTTATAAACTACCTTGAGACTCAGAGATTGGATTGTGAATGCGATGTATCTCAATTGTTGTTCCTGACCTTTTGTCATCGATTCAATAATTTATATCGCCTACAATCCGAACAACGTCCGTATGAGTTTAAACCTGTGTATTGAATGAACAATGATTTAAACTGTAAGCCGAGGACTGATGACGAACAAGCCTTATTTGAGGAACCATGCAATAGGTATTCATCTGAAGAAATGTAGATAACTCACGGTAACCCTAAACATGAAACTCGGTTGGGACTTGTAATTTTCCAAACTTCTATTCCAGGATCAAGCAAAATGTTGCTACAACCTGATATATTTTTTAATTCTCATACGTGTCTGTAATCATCATCCTTCTGCAAATGATAATGTGTTACGCTTTATTGTTCTTTACGTTTTATTGTTCTTTACTTCTGCTTGCCAGTAAACACCACACCACATCAGACTGTACGAGACAGTTCCGTGGACCACATATCAAGTGAATATGCTCATATAGTTAACGACCAAGTAAGTCTAAGTGTGTGATTTTGTTCGGAGACACGCATTCCTCGAGGCAAACATAGAAGCACAACACACAAACAACTTAAATGTGAAAACACTTCAATGAAGAATTACATAATCTACAGACAAATGGTGTAAATCACATTCCTCCCCACACTACGTTGAAATGACGAATTGAAGAACGCATGGCAGCCAGCCACAGTATCAGAAAAACGGTGAAACTAGGTCGTAGACCCCAACATCGTAGCATCTGAAGCAGTTGTAATGACTAGCGTGGTTCCAAAGGACTGCCGCCCCGGCCTAGAACGATGACATTATCATGTAGATCCATTTATACGGTATTATTAGTTTTGTATCGTATCCAAAGGGAGAGCCAGGTGAACAAACGGCAAGAATGAGTCTGCAGACCAAACTACTTGTTATTCACGATCCAGACTGTATCCTGTAATTCCATTGTTCACTCACAGTGGACAAGACAGCATATTCGCCGAACCATGCACAGTTTTTAGCTGACTATAATATATCTAGCTATTCGACAAACACGCAGAGCCACCTCTAGAAATTTACACGAGCTACTTCGAGGACGATGCCTCCGATCTTCTTCGGCTAACATTTACAGGGATACTGTAAATGATACATTTTTTTCAAAGATCTATATTTTCCGTAGTACTACCTGCACGGATATGACTGATGCATAAATGCACTCACGCTCATAAATTAAGCATAATTACAGAATGTGGTGCCACAAAACACGGCACTACAAAAAACTGGCGCTAATAGCATAGGCACATAGGGAACACACACGGCACAGATCTGTAAGTCTACGGTATTGGTGATAAGTTGAGAAAACCGTCCCCGAAACACGTGTGCTTCAAAACGCCACTGTTTCCTGTGCATGTACCCCAACATCGATATGGGATATGATCACCATGCACCCGTAGACAGGCCGCACAACGGGTTGGCGTATTCTAGATCAGATGGTTGAGCAGCTACTGGGGCATATCCTCTCATTCTTGCACCAATGCCTGTCGGAGCTCCTGAAGTTACTTATGGGTTTGAAGGCATGCTGCGAGCTATACGTCGACTGAGGGGCATCCCAGACGTGCTCAATGGGGTTTAGGCCTGGAGAACAGGCAGGCCACTCTTTTTGCCTCATATCTTCTGCTTCAAAGTACTCCTCCATCTTGGCAGCTCGGTGGGGCCGTGCGTTATCGTCCATCAGAAGGAAGGTCGGACCCACTGCACCCCTGAAAAGGCGGACATACTGGTGCAAAATGACGTCCTGGTACACATGACCTGTTACAGTTCCTCTGTCAGAGACTTGCAGGGGTGTACATGCACCAATCATAATCCCACCCCACACTATCAATCCATGACCTCCATACATGCCCCTTTCAAGGAAATTAAGGGGTTTTTATGTGGTTCCTGGTTCACGCCAGATGAAAACCCGGCGAGTATCAGTGTTCAGACTCGTCCGTGAACATAACCTGGGATCACTGTTCCAATGACCATGCACTGTGTTCCTGACAGCAGGTTTTACGGGCTCTTCTGCGAACAGGGATCAGTGGAATACACCTTGCAGGTCTCTGGGCGAATAAACCATGTCTGTTCAGTCGTCTATTAGATTGTGTGTATGGAGACAATTGTTCCAGTGGTTGTAGTAAGGTCCCGAGCGAGGCTACCTGCAGTACTCCGTGACCGTCTGAGGGCACTGATGGTGAGATATCGGTCTTTTTGTGGTGTTGTACACTGTGGACGTCCCGTACTGTAGCACCTGGACACGTTTTCTGTCTGCTGCAATCTTTGCCATAATCTTGAGATCATACTTTGTGGCACACGGACGGCCCATGCTATGACCTGCTGTGTTTGACCAACCTTCAGTCGCCCTAGTATTCTACCCCTCACAACGTCATCAGTATGTGTTCTTTGAGCCATTTAAACACACAGTCACCATTAATACGTCTGAAGACGTCTGGAAACTTACTCGCTACACCGTACTCTGACATACACAAACATCCCTCTGCATATGTGTACTGCTGCCAGCGTCACCGTGCGACAACTGTTAAACGCACCGCATGGTCATATCCTGAGGTGATCTAAACCCGCAAACCGCCCATCAGGGCGTTGTTTCACCATGTGTCAGCATTATCCTTAATTTATGAGCTTGAGTGTAGAACGGCAAATTCACAGAGTTTGAATTGTGCCCACCAGTTGGTGTCACGAGTGCAGTGAACGGAAAAAAATGGCGACAAGGCAAGAAAAGAGTTTTCGTATCCTGGAATATGCTAGATGTTTATCTGTTGTTAACATTGAGGCGGGTATTCAGGTGTTGTGGAAACGAACCGTCATGTAAACACAGCATTGTGCGTTGGTATCGACAGTTTAGGGGCGCTAGACCTCTCTGTAATCAAAAAAGTATTGGTCGACCAAGAATGCCGGATGCAACTGTGGAGAGTGACAAAGCAGGTTTCGTACGCAGTTCAAATTAAGCAACGGTCCACACAAGCCAAGAACTCGGAATACCACAGCAAACTGTGTGGTCGATTTTTCGACGGCAGTTACATTTCAGACCGTACCGTCAGCAGCTCTCGCAACAATTGAAACAGTAAGTCACGGTCAGCGCTTTCAGTTCTGCATCACAATGCAAGACGCACTTGAAGATGAACTCAGCAACGAAGCAACCTTCCATTTATATGGAAAGGTAATCGGCACAGTGTGTGAGTGTGGGGCACTGAAAATCCTCATTAAATTGTGGCGCATGAACGAGATTCGCCGAAGGTTAAGGTTTTCTGGGGAACGTCACAGACGAACTTTTCTTCTGTGAGAAGGCTGTAACGTTTACCTCTTACCTCGAATGTGTTGCAGTTGCGGTTGTTTCCTCAACTGACTGCTGATTCCGAGAATTTAATCTTTCAGGTAGACGGGGTGTCCCATCATTCGAGTATCATTCGTCGCTACCTACACAACAAACATCCGCGTCCCGGGATTGGGCGCATTGAAGATTATGTGTCTCTGTTCCCATGGTTCCTTCGGTAGCCTGACTTTCTTCTTTTGGGGGTACAACAAGGACACCCACTGCTAAGAACTCTGGATCAGTTTCAGAGAACGCATCGATGCTACTGTGATGGCCATAGATAGAATGTTGCTACATAAGATGCTGAGCTAAAACGTCTACCGCTTGGAGCTGTGTCGTGTGATCACAAGCGCACTCATAGAACATTTGTAGAGTGAAAAATGCAAAATTGGTGAGTTTACGGTTCTAGTCACGCATAATTCATAACTGAACATGTAATGCGTTGGAAAATATAGAGCTTTGAAAACGAATGGATCATTTAAAATAGCCCTGTATTTTAGGCAAAGCAGTACAGAAAAAAATGGTAGCCCATACATTGCCTCGAAGCTGCTGGATAAGCTAAAGAGGTCCTCAGCTTCTGAATTGGGAATTAATATGCGGAAATGGATTAATACGAGTATAATGGAAACACTCTTAAAACTAAACATTCTTGTCTTAGAAGTTCCTCTGTATTTTACACCGCTTCGGTGATATCGAGACTCTCTTGCTGGCAAAGCACCCTGTACGAGATGTCATCCAGCTGAAGCGGGCTGTTGCCGAAATTGACTTCCTTCACTTCATCTGCTATGCTCTCCCCAACTCTAATATTACGTCTGAAGATAACCTCGTTCCTCTTGTTTCCCAGTACCTTCATGGTTTCACTCTCATTTCGTATTCTGTGCTCACTGCATTGTTTAATGCACTCAAACAGTCCTGAGCTTCACTTTCACAGGGGAAAGCAATATCGTCAACAAATCTTCAGACATATCCTGTAATCCAGAATTTTAACTGCACTGCCGAACCATTCTTTTATTTCCGTCAGAGCTTGTTCGATACAGGGGTTGACAGCAGAGGATAAAGATCGCACCCCTACCTTACGCACTGAGGTAGCGCAGTGGTTAGCACACTGGACTCGCATACGGGAAGACGACGGTTCAAGCCTGCGTGCTGCCATCCCGATTTAGGTTTGTCGTGACTCTCTTAAATCGCTTCAGGCAAATGTCGGAATGATTCGTTTGATAGGGCACGGCCCATTTCCTTCCACATCCTCCCCTAATCCGAGTTCATGCTTCGTCTCTAATGACCTCGTTATCGACGGGATGTTAAACACTAATCTCCTCCTCTTTCTCCTCCTACTTTACACCATTATTAATCTGAACAGTTCTCTTGTCTTCCATTATTATTGTTCCCTATCGACTCTTGTAGTATATTATACCTATTTCCATACAGAGTAAGTTATAGGTGAGTGGAAAAAGGTTAACAAATAACTCAGTTATTTAATTGTATACGCAGCAGGCCATCTTAACAGTGTGCGCTTCAGGATATTCTGTTACCACAGTAACTCCCCGCCCCCCTCCTCCCCCCCCCCCCCCCCCCCCCCCCTACGTTCCTCCCCTGCTCGATTTGTGTAGGGAGGATGGCTGTTGAATACGCTGCAAATAAGCTTTCATTTCTCTGATTTTCTCGTCGCGGTCAATTATCACACAAAGAAGTAATAAAATGAAGTAAATGAATAATAATGTAGGTAGGAATTACGTAAATGTCACAATGGATATATCATAAAAGTGACGGAAAAACTGTTTAACATCATACAAATACAGCACAAAATTTAATTAAAAATCAATGCATTCCGTGTAATTCTGTTAAAGTACTCCAAATCGATAGAGCGGTATTTCCGTATCCAGTGACCATAACATGAGTAATAAATGCAATCAGTAAACTAAAAAATTAGTTATCTTGTGGTGCTGATGGTGTCCTTCATAGTTAATAAAAAAATTCAAGCAAAATTAGCTCTCGGTTTACCCTTATTATTAATGGGTTATTTGCTACAGGAAAATTTCCAAAAATCCTAAAACAATAAATAGCAAATCTAGTAAACTAAAAAAGATACATAAGCCTAGCAAAAATATAATTTATTACACTTGCATAAAAAACTGAAAAAGTTATACAAGAAAGATCATCCAGCATTCAGAATAAAGAGCAAATACTTTTTAATGCACAAAACCACAAATTGCTGCTAAGGAAATTGTACAGATGTGAGTATTGTGGAATTACCTACAAATGATTTCAGTTATATATATTTGGAAGTCTGCAAGTGGTAGAAATATATCATAAAAATAAAAAATATGTCTGTAATATAAAGAAAAATTTGTTACGAGGTACCACGAAACTCATTGTTAGCTCCTCTATTATTATGAACTTTTATAAATTGTTTGCCATATCGCCTGCGAGCAACAGAGCCAGTGTTGGTTGCATGTAGTGTTAGCCTTTTTATTAAAGGATACAATGGAGGTGATTTACTTCAGAAGGCCTCTGTGACAACAGAAGAAACAGAAAGATAGTTTAGTAACAGTTACGTCTTTGCAAATGCGAAGGAAAAGGTGTCAATGAACTTCAGAGTTACACCTGAAGTATTGAGTACTATTAACAAGGGATTTCAGATCGATTGCGTATTTCTGGATTTCCGGAAGGCTTTTGATACTGTACCACACAAGCAGCTTGTCGTGAAATTGCGGGCTTATGGAATATCGTCTCAGTTACGTGACTGGATTTGTAATTTCCTCTCAGAGAGCTCACAGTTCGTAGTAATTGACGGAAAGTCATCGAGTAAAACAGAAATGATTTCTGACGTTCCCCATGGTAGTGTTATAGGCCCATTGCTGTTCCTTATCTATATAAACGATTTGGTAGACAATCTGAGCAGCTGTCTTAGGTTGTTTGCAGGTGATGCTGTCGTTTATTTACTAATAAAGTCATCAGAAGATCAAAACAAATTGCAAAACGATATAGAAAAGATATCAGAATGGTGCGAAACTTGGCATTCACCCTAAATAACGAAAAGTGTGAGGTCATCCACATGATTGCTAAAAGGAATTCGTTACCCGATAAATCAGTCTAATCTAAAAGCCGTAAATTCAACTGAAAACCTAGGTATTTCAATTACGAACAACTTAAATTGGAAGGAACACACAGAAAATGTTGAGGGGAAGGCTAACCAAAGCCTGCGTTTTATTGGCAGGTCAATTAGAAAAAACGTATCAGATCTACTAAGGAGACGCTTGTCCGTCCTCTTTTAGAACACTGTTGCACGGTGTGGGATCCTTACCAGATAACACTGACGGAGTACATCGAAAAAGTTGAAAGAAGGGCAGCACGTTTTGTGTTAAGTGTCACAGAAGTGATACAGGATTTGGGCTGGATATAATTAAAAGAACGGCATTTTTCGTTGCGACGGAATCTTCTCACGCAATTCCAACCACCAACTTTCTCCTTCGAAAGTGAAATTATTTTGTTGACACCGACCTACTGTAACACCACAAAAAAACCCGAAAACCCAAATAAGAATCTCATGATAATTTAAAGTAGGGAACAGTGTTATCCTGACAGGTACGACAACTTTGACAATAATGTAACACCTTAACGTTTTGATGAAAACCAATTTCAATCATTAATGAGTATGTCATGATATAAAGGTAGAAAGAAAGAAAGGTTATTTTTAATTAGCTATCAAACATCTCAGTAATAACAGCAAATCAGTTCGACGAAAGTTAAGTCCGAAGTAATATGTCGGTCAGAGATAACATTTATTGTGAAAGAGAGTTGTAAACGCGGCGAAAAGGAAATTCAATGCAGTTACAATGCTCGATCATGGAAATGTTAGTCGCTTGTTAGCTAGCTTGGTATCAAGTCGTGAGAGAGCACCGTTTGTTATAGTACTACAAACGGATTGTTTCTATTAAAGAAAAAAGTGCTATTGCGTGATAGAGATGCGCGGACTAGACACTACATAGGGAGAAACGATCACCACGATAAACTAAGGGAAATCAGAGCTCGTACGGATAGCTATAGGTGTTCTTTCTTCCAGCGCGATACACGAGATTCGTTTAATAGAGAATTGTGAAGGTGATTCGATGAACCCTCTGCCAGGCACTTAAATGTGATTTGCAGAGTATCCATGTTAATGTAGGGAGCAAAAGCCCGACGTCGTTTAATGCAAGACTTAGGGACAGAGCTATTGAAGATAGATCTTACACAAAGATTTACAAGTATAGCCAAGATGGGAGAAACGTACTGGACTTCTATAGAAGAAACTGAGTAAATACTATTATGTGATAACTTAGGAACTACTGTGACACTATGACATTACTGTAATCTTACAACGAAAATGTGCATACCATGTGGTGTGGCCTATTTTTAGCAGAACTGCAAATTTTGCTAAAGAATCATTTAAATTTAACGAAACTGATGAGGTGAGAATTAGAATCGTACACTGAGGGTTCCGTAGAAGCTTAATTACATACATAAACAGTTCATCGGGAATCTATAACCTCGGTCATTTTTACCTGTTATCAACATTGATACTGGCAAGATGTCGGTTGCAGGTGTTCCAAGATTTTCGAGAATGTTTTAATTTCAGTAATATAAATCCGACATAAAGTCTTGCACAAGCAGGAGACCATCGTTATAATAGTCAGCAGTTCTCCATTCAGGATGACCGTATCACAATGGTAAATATGAAACATCAGCCAAGGAATAACCTTATAGCTGAGATGATGTGTTTCGGAATTTATCCATCAACAGATATCGAGGAGTGATTACTGCACATAGACATGGCGGTCCAATTTATATGAGAAGCAAACATCCGCAGACAGCGGTGGTACAGGAAAAAGTGTCTATCGCACAACATCTGTACCATGAGGATCTGAAGATGGCAGATTAGTCCTGCCGAAACGGGTAACCCGGTGTGCCTACATGCGATCAACGCAATAAAAAATTCACATCTGAAGCTTTCTTTACATTGATATTTTAGGTGAACGGGAAGTACCATATAGATTTTGTTGATAATGTTTGCGAGTATTAAGATACGTGACATGAATGGCTGCATCTTTTTATTGCATTGACCTAGAATCTTCAGAGTTTCAAGGACGATAGAAATCGGTATGCGACATACATTTAAATTTGATGCGTCTATCTGTTCATGAGGGAAAGGATTTTTAACAATCGGACAGACAGTCAAATATACAAACAATGCGATCCTATAAGGATTCCGTTTTCACCGATTGAAGTACCAAAAGCTGTAAATGAGCGAAAGGGGTGAAGAGAGGGAATTATGCAGTAATATTATCAAAGGATTTAAAATTATGACTCCTCCATGATTATATATACATGAATGTGTGTATTACTTGAAATCATACAGGGGATTTCCAGCATTAAACAGCCAAGTTCAGAGTTATGAAAGTGGAAGTAGAAATTGTTTTCGTAGAGAAGTACATTAGAGGCCCCTATGATAAGTCAAACAGAAATAACCTTCAATGGATAGTTAGCAGAAATAAAGGACAAGAAAACATTTAAAAAAGAATATTCTCATTGACACTGATATAATACTTGTTTCAAGAATGTGTGTAATGTCTTAACAATATATTTCACATACAGATATTACTGTTGTTGCTTGTCGGTTTTAGTATCCTCAGTGCAGTCAGGTACCTAGGAAACTGTCGTTGTCATTGTGGAGAGGAGCAGTAATGGTTGTGCGAGTGAAATTGAGTGTGTGAAGTGGTGTGAGTGAAGTAGTATTCTTATATGACTCTAAAGGTGAACTAAATTTGTAGAAAAATTAGAAAATGAGATATTAATTGTTTTGTATATAATTAAGATACAAATTTGTTTCCACGTATTATCTATATGTTGCGTATAGATTAACTCTTGAGAAGTGACTTAACCCTACAGTTATACGAAAAAAATTGAAGGATGAACCATTATTATTATTATTATTCATTTAATATAAAACTTTATATGTAACTGTTTTGGAGTCATAACACACCTGAGAGTGTGCATGGCACTCGAAAGAAAATTGTATTTAAAAATAATCATATCTAACTGACATTAATCTTGATTCCCGAACTGTACTTAGATGTCACCGCTTTCCCATCCACACCCAACAAACAGAAGTGCTAGTCTAACGTCCCTGTTATTCTTTACTTGATATTAAACCATAGACACACTGCGTTTAGTTGAAATTTGTGCACCCATACTCATCCGTAACACTACGAGTGCTCGAATGCTTCCTTTTCTTTTTTTCCTGATAGTAAACCATATCTGCACAAATTTTTGTTGAAATGCTTCAGGTGTCGCAGAGTGAATATAATGTGGACTGTTACCAATCAGTCCATCTCTGAAAAAGATGAATTCAAACCTTACATACAACTTGCTCGATTTCGATTGTTTTTTACGTGCCCTTTCACTTCGACAGCTCATCCCTTAGCGTGCTAGGGTTATTGTAGCCCAACATAAAAATTTTTTGGTGCAGTAAATCATGCTTGTAACAAGTTTGTTTGAAATTGCCCTGGACATTCCAGATTTTCTTTTTCTTCGTCTTTTTGTTACATTTAGCCATTTGTCCACTCCCGGTCTCACAGATAGGAATACTCGGTGTGACTGACCACCACTATAATTCTGTTTTGTGTTTAGCCTAATTTAAATTGAGACTGACAGAGCATCTTATTTTGGGAGCATCTGTGAAATAATAACAGAAAGACACAGCCGTCTCCTCCCTTTTTATATGCTCATATTGCTGCAGTCTGTAGACCTGATTTCAGCATGTTAGAGATTAGTGAAATATTCATGACAGTGAACGCACAGTTCGATTTTATATGGTACGAATTATGAAGTGGTCAAATTTGTGGAAGTTTACCGTTACTGTAGTTTTTAACACAATTGTGTGACCACAGGTACATCTGAAATATTTGTTCAATTGTTTCAGATAATGTATTTATCTGAATTTTAGTGCATTGGATATTATGCTGAAGCGATGTACTAGGCACCGATGTAAATCAATTATATAACAATGAAAATATTGTTATTGATTTTAAAATCTTAGAAATGTGTGGCTAGTTAAAAGCTGAGAGGCACCTCTTACTTGCCACTTTCAATTTGTCAACGGTTTTCATTCAGTAACTTGCGAACTTTTCTTTGCTGATACCTTGCAAAGAAGTTTCTGTAACATCTATGGATATATAGTCTGCCCCAATAGCTGAGTGGCTGCAACGCATCCGGGCCAACATACAAAATCACATACTACGCCCGCTGAATATGAGCCAGAGAGTCACCTTCGTCCATAGCCATCTGGCACCCCGGATATCCCATATAGCGCAGATTCTGCCCATCACTGTGACAATGGCGGCCAGACTACAGGCGGCTTTCGGCTATTGTATTTGTTCTGGACACATGTTCAAAGTCCAGTATGAAGCTCTCACCATACCGAAGCGGGACGGTGGCCTCGATCTGGTTAATGTGAGAGCCAGGACTACGGCAATTTACCATGATCCGGTTATGGAACAGCCAAACTGCTAGTTTTACTGGAATGTTGAGCACCGAGCTCGCACCTGTTTCGAGACGCCCACCGACGTCTCTGGCACACATCCGACCTCCGATGTCACATATCGGCAGTTTCTTTTTGGAGTACAGCTACATATGCACCGAGCTCCCCAGGACCAGGAAGACGATCACCCGCGACATCTGTTGCCTTCTCCGAAAGTCTCCACCCCGCAACCCCGTCGAAACACGTGAACACCAGGTTTCATGGCCTACAGTTTGGAAAACGATCCACCAACCATATCACACCACTGACACCACCTCTATATGGTACCTTCTCGTCAACGGCAAGTATACTACAAGACAGAAACTGCATCGCATCGCGCTGGTGGACTCACCCCTGTGCCTCAAGCGCAATGTCGAACATACAGATTTACATCGTTTTGAGTGTGGGCCAGCAGCAGCTGTCCGGACCCTCGTACAGAAGATTGTGGCTTTCTTCCTCCGAGTACAACCACATAACGTTTCTCCTACCATGATGATATATCTCGACACAACCTGCTTTCCATCGGCTAAATGGCACGCCATCACATGGATCAGTGGCATGGCTGTCAACTGCCTCTTCCGGAACGACATCGTTGATCCGACGGACTTTTGGACACGCCTCCAAGTACATCACCAAAGCCTTCGCCGACATCGACACTATCGGGCCACTTTCGCGAACTATTTACAGAATCAGCCAAGACTGGAAGATCCCAAGTTCCCCTTTAATGGTCAATGACAGAATGCAAAAAAAAAAAGTGGTCAGGGTGACGGATTGCCGGCCTTGTCTTCATCATCATTTCCTCCCGATTCGGCGCGCAGGTTGCCCAATGTGGCGTCGAATGTAAGACGTCCTGAAAACATTTCATTTATTTGAAGTGACTGCCCATTGCGAAGATTTTGCTGTCAGTTCATTCGTGCGGGGTTCGTATTCCAAGCCTAAATTTAACTAATTACGTGTGCTAAACTTGCTACAGTGTTAGAAAATTTCTGCGTGTCTGTAGATTCATTGAGCTTGAACTTTTTGCAGAGGAACGTTACTCAATCAGAAGCATTATGGAATCAGTTCCATCACTCTACTTACCAACTTAGCTCCTTTTACGCTTTTTATGGAGTTGTGCGTCCATTTGTGAGTCTTTGTCATTGCCTGAACTCTCAGTTCGTGTGCTTCGGAAGCAAGTTGCTTGTGTTCGACGTTCAGTTCTAAAATGGTTTCCCACTTATTTATAATACTAAATAATCCGTTCTTTGCACGTAATTCCAGCTGTGAATGTAAGTCTCAACGACAATTACTGAATGGAGAAAAGCTGTGACTGAAACTGTAAAGTGTACATATTCCACAAGCTAAATTACAGAGAATGTTGAGTCGATTTGTCCAGTATTATTTAATAAGTCACGCATTTGCAAACCTTTTGAACTGCATATTATTCAGTTGATTTCGACATTTATTGTTTTTAGTTGTTCACTTTTCTTTTTGACTACTGCAGTTACAGAGAGACGCCTCGGTTCCCAGTACACAGTGGTTGACTATAAGTTCGTCACTATTACACTTGGGAATTTTGGTAGCAACGTACCTGTGAACATCCTACTGATTGGTGTTCAGCCATTTATATTATTCTTGCCTTTCATTAAGTTACACAAATTATTAATTTACTTTTTCATTATCGAAGTCACATAGCATTACGAAACTGATTAGCTAGTTCATGGGTTTGATTATAACAAGGCAAAGTTCCATGAAATACGGCCTTAACTGTTTTACTTGTAGCTCAGTTACTCAAAGGAGTAGTCCACTTACGAAGTGAGGGTGACAGCTAGCTATATTTGGTGGCAGGGGGGAGTGTGGAGGCAATGTCAATCGAAGTCGAGAGCCACACTTACTGCAAGATTTCCAAAGGCACGAGAGCTGCTATACGACTAGACTGCAACTCGATGTCACTGTCCGCAGTTGTTGCCTCTTCTATCAGTGGGAACTAGCTGAGAATGTGCGGTGGACAGGTTTCAGACACCAACGTAGCGGAAGAAGAGCACAATCCGGGTAAGTGCTGCTGCTGCTACTGCCGCCGTGCGACCCCTGGATAGATCCCCGGGGTGCCAGGAACGGCACTTTGTTCCACCTGAAGCTGTTTTGCAAGCATTCGGGATTATTTCTGAAAGCCGGCTGGCACAGCGAGTGCTACCAGTTTTGATTGCTCCTTGGGAGTAGAGACATCTGTGGTGTCAGAGTTTAATGCTGTTATGTAACAGCCAACCGTATGGCATAACTTTACTGACTGTACCTGTATCATTGTATTTTTCGGAAGGTTCATGGAATTCTACTCTGCGTCACTTACCCTAGTGAGGTTACCACAAGAGATGACAGTGATATATTTTATAGTATCAGGAACAAATCAGTCTAGATCATGTTTTATAAATGTGATTTACACTGTTTTATTTATAAATTGACCATATTTAATAGACAGATAGAATAAAATCTTTTAAATTATGAAGGTAGCAGGGATAAGAAACAGGGTGTGAAAGGTTACCTACAACTTGTACGGAAACCAGACTGTAGTTATAGGAGTTGAAGGACATGAATGGGAAGCTGTGGTATATCCCCGATATTATTCAACTGTACATTGAGCAAGTTGTGAAGGAAACCAAAGGGATTTATGGAAAGGAATTCAAAATTCAGAGGAACGAATATAAGCAATGACGTTTCTACTGTGACACTGCAATTCTGCCACAAATGGCAATGGACGAGGAAGATGAGTTGAAAGAAATATATGATAACTTGAAAAGAAGTTATGTGATGAACAACAGCCAAAGTAAAATAAAGGTAACTGGATGTAGTATAAATAAATCATAGGAAATTAGATTAAGCACTGAGACATTAAAAACAGTAGACAGAGTTTTGATATTTGGATAGTAAAAGAAGTGACGATGGCCAAAACGGACAGGGTATCAAATGCAGATTGGAAATTGTAAGAAAAGCGTTTATGAAAAAGATAGATTTGTTAACATTGGATGTACATTTAAATGTTAGGAAGCCTTTTCGGAATATGTATTTTTGGAGCGTAGCATTGTATGAGAGTGAAACATGGTCCATAAACAGTTGAGAAAAGAAGTAGGTAGAGGCTATTGCAATGAGTTCCACAGAAGAATGTTGTAGATGAGCAGATTTCGTAACTATTTTGGAAGTACTGAATCGAGTTGAGGAAAAAGAAATTTGCCTGACAACCTGACTAAAAGAAGGGACCGGGACACATCAAGAGGCATCATGGAATTGTCAGCTAGTAATGAATGGAAGTGTGAGGGTAAACATTTTTGAGGGAGAAATAGATATGTGCTACTGTAGTTATGCAGGGATGAAGGGGTTGCACAGGAGAGGATTGAAATAAGACTTGTATTAGCTGTAATATATATGAGGTTAAGTTTTTCCACTGAACACCTACGATGTCTATACGTTGTTGATGCGCTACGTGGAGGCTTTTCTCCATAATTGTTAACGATACGTGTCGGTACCGTTTGTGTCTACAGTGTTGTGTTAAGAATCTACGTCTACATCTACGTGGATACTCTACAAATCACATTTAAGTGCCTGGCAGAGGGTTAATCGAACCACCTTCACGATTATTATTCCAATCTCGTACAGCGCGTGGAAAGAACTAATATCTATATCTTTCCGTACGATTTATGATTGCCCTTATTTTATCGTGGTGATCGTTTCTTCCTTTGTAGGTTGGTGTCAACAAAATATTTTCACACTCGGAAGAGAAAGTTGGTGATTGGAATTTCGTGAGAAAATTTCGTCGTAACGAAAAACGCCTTTCTTTTAATGATGTCCAGCCCAAATCCTGTATAATTTCAGTGTCACTCTCTCCCATATTTCGCGATAATGCAGAACGTGCTGCCCGTCTTTGAACTCCGTCAATCCTATTTAGGAAGGATCCCACACCGAGCAGCAGTATTCTAAAAGAGGACGGACAAGCATAGTGTAGGCAGTCTCCTTAGTAGGTCTGTTACAATTTCTAAGTGTCTTGCCAATAAAACGCAGCCTTTGGTTAGCCTTCCCTACAGCATTTTCTGTGTGTTCCTACCAATTTAAGTTCTTCGTAATTGTAATTCCTAGGTATTAAGTTGAATTTACTGCTTTCAGTTTAGACTGATTTATTGTGAAACGAATTCCTTTTAGCACTCATGCGGCTGACCTCACACTTTTCGATATTTAGGGCCAACTGCAAATTTTTACACCTTTCCAATATGTTTATTTCTAAATCGTTGAAGATTAGATGGGTAGATCACATAACTAATGAGGAGGTATTGAATAGAATTGGGGAGAAGAGGAGTTTGTGGCACAACTTGACAAGAAGAAGGGATCGGTTGGTAGAACACGTTCTGAGGCATCAAGGGATCACCAATTTAGTACTGGAGGGCAGTGTGGAGGGTAAAAATCATAGAAGGAGACCAAGAGATGAATACACTAAGCAGATTCAGAAGGGTGTAGGCTGCAGTAGGTACTGGGACATGAAGAAGCTTGCACACGATAGAGCAGCATGGAGAGCTGCATCAAACCAGTCTCAGGACTGAGGACCACAACAACAACAACAACAAATTGTTTTGCAACTTGTTTTGATATTGTGATGACTGTTAGTCGATAAAATACAGCGTCATCTGCAAACAACCTAAGACGGCTGCTCAGATTGTCTCCCAAATCGTTTATATGGATAAGAAACACCAAAGGCGCTGTAACACTACCTTGGGGAACGCCAGAGATCATTTCTGTTTTACTTCATTACTTGCTATCAATTACTACGAAATTTGACCTCTCTGACAATAAATCACAAATCCAATCACGATATTCCATAAGCATGTAGAATTACGGAATCGATCTGAAATCCCTTGTCAATAGCACTCAACACTTCATGTGAATAAAGAGCTGGTTATGTTTCACAAGAACGATGTTTTCTAAAGCCATGTTGACTGTGTGTCAATTGACGGTTTCCTTCGAGGTAAATCATAATGTTCGAACAGAGTATATGCTCCAAAATCTTGCTTTGTATCGAAGTTAATGATATGGGCTTGCTATTTACTGGTTTACTCCTACTACCTTTCTTGAATATTGGTGTGACCTGTGCAGCTTTTCAGTCTTTGGGTACGGATCTTTAATCGAGCGAACGGTTGAATATGATTATTAAGTCTGGAGCTAATGAATCAGCATACTCTGGAAGGAACCTAATTGGTATATAGTATGGACCAGAAGACTTGCTTTTTTTATGTGATTTAAGTTGCCCCACTTCTCCGAGAATATTTCTTCTACGTTACTCATGTTGGCAGCTATTCTTGATTCGAATTCTGGAATATATATTTCGTCTTCTTTTGTGAAGGTATTTCGGAAGGCTGTGTTTACTAACTGTGCTTTGACAGCACTGTCTTCAATAATATCCCCATTGCTACCACGCAGAGAAGGTATTGATTGTTTCTTGCCGCCAACATACTTCACATACGACCAGAATATTTTTGGATTTTCAGCCAGGCTTCGAGACAGGGCATCTCGCATTGAATTTCGAGCTTCTGTAAAAGATCGTCAAACATGTCGATTTTGCGTCTGTTTTAATTTGACATGTTTGCTTCGTTGTTTCTGCAATAGTGTTCTAATCTGTTATGTGTACCAATGAGGATCAGCTCCGTCGGTAGTTAATTTATTTGGTATAGGTCTCTCAACTGCTGCCGATAGTATTTCTTTCTGGTGCCAACGTCAGTGATATAACAGCTGTAGCACTATAGTAGTGCAGCGAGCTCGTGTTTTGCGTGTCAACTAAATAATAAATAGCCTACGAGTCTGTTTGAATATTAAACACTCTATTCACGCACCCCTGAGATCGAAGCGTAACTTAGCACCGCCGACTATATTGACTTCTGTCGATATCAACACAGCGGAACTGTTGCCAATGAGATTACTAAAACTTGACATAAAATACACAGGCTTCAACAACATTGTGACTACAAAAAACTTGAAGGCTTTTAATGATTTAGACTTAGATTGCCTCAGCGTTTCTTTCGTAGTCATGTAACAACAGTATACTGAACTCATAAGTTGGACCTATTCCCGACAGTGTGCCAACACTCAATGGTCGTGTGGTTGTCACTGGCCAAACACCGAGATGTGTTTGTTTATACGATGGTTAAACGACGAATAGAGTCTGAAGAAATTTTAAAGCGCTTCGTCACACTGATAGCGGGAAGGGAGTTGCTGTACTTAGCGTGATTGAGGTTGTGACGATTATCCAGTTCAACTGAAGTGATATTTCACGGTAAGTTTCTTCGTTTATATTTTGGAAAAGTGAAGCGTTATTATACCACCGTAAAAATGCTCTTGTCGCAGCACAACAATATGTTCCTCTTTAAAAGACTCTGACGAAAGTGGGGAACCAGCTACCTGTATCCTCATTCCGCCTCCCTGAGCACAAATTTTTTCATGCGGACATATTCGCGCTCTTTTAACGCAGAACATTCTAAATCCTTTTACCCGGTTCCTCTTTGTAGTTATTGCCGTCATACTCAGCATCTTCCTCTTACTGGCACTATCTATATATGTCTCTCTCCCGCTGTATCCTGCTTCTTCCACTGATCTACAGCACACGCAATTGGCATTGTCTCCTCTCTCGCCTACACTGTCTCCTTTTGTCTATCTTTCTCACTGCCACTGTTTCTACCACACCTCTGCTGCTCAAAAATTCTGATGGCTCAACTTACTTTACCCTCTATGCACATGTGTTTAAGATTTCTGTACAAAATACGCCCTGCATTACACACACGTTAAAGTTCGCCGGTCTTGGAGGGCCCAGATTCTGCAAGCGAATCCTCTCATCTGCGTTTTTTCATTTCGGCTGCCCCTTTGTCATTTGCTCCCACCGCTTCTATCACCACCTATCTCTCTTTCTCTTTTACTATTACTGACCATACTCTCAGTAACCACCAATATCTCCTTCGTCTTTGGCCCCCACTGCTATTTTCATTCATCTGTCTTTCTGTTTCACTGCCACATTCTCTCCCTCACCATTACTCTCTCCTTCTCTCGCATCAGCTAAAACTCCCCCTTAGAAAAATTTAAAAATGGCAGTGCTGGAAAACCTCTTACATTATTTGATTTTCAAACAGCTGAGCAAAACTGAACGTACTCAGATATTTCTCTCTTTACTTTTTCTGATCATCACTAAACTGACACACAATATTTTTAGCGCAACACATTCTGACTTTCTATAACCCCTACAAAAGAATGGCCCTGACTAACAATAACCTACACGTTTCATGAATCACTTCCCTCACAAAAATCTTCGTTACTCGAACTACTGCAATACAGCGAGCGCCAATACTGCCAGCTGAGTAAAAGATTCTAACTACTGAAGGCACTAATTACTGATAGGCATAGTCAGCAAATGAAAGATTTTGATAGAGAATAAACAATGTATTTACCTCAATAGTGTTCAAAAGTCATCATATATATATATATCTGTCAGCTCATGACATCCATCTTTATAAATTTCCTTTTTCTGGTGGACACAAGTCCAGATCGTCCGCTTATAGTGACCTCTCAAAATCCTGGCATTTCTCCCTTCACATCCACCTCTGTTGGCGGCTCACCTCCAACTGCGCAACGCTACACGCTGTTCACAACCAACTGCTCAACACTATAATAGCGAATATTCCAACAATTCCAACCAGCCACAGATTCCACACAGCACAGTCAGTGATTTTCATACAGAGCGCTACGTGTCGTTACCAACATAAAAACCTAAACAGCCCACTCACATAGTCACTGTCTCCTCTCTTTCCCAGCGTCAATGTGTCTCTGATATTCTATTTCTGCACAAAAAAGCACTTCCACGTTCACATTCTAAAATTTTTGGTGACGAAGGTGGAATGAAGGCTGTGGTATTTGATTCCCCACTTTTGTGCCAATCTTTGAAAGAGGAACATATTCACCCTTTTTGCCTTCCGACAGGAGTACTTTTCCGCTGGTTCCTTTTATTAAAGCTGATACGGGAGGGTGGCTTCTTATACAATACGAATTCTACGGGTCAGCAAGATTTTGGCAGTTTATTTATTTACAATGAAGCTTATACCTTGACAAATAAGTACGCATAATACTGGGTGAACATTAATAAAACCGACAAACTGCAGGGACAGCTTCTTGAGTGGAAACAGAGAAAAAAGGTCCTGTAGCCACCCTCACAACTGACAGAAAATGTAAACGTTACGCACTTTCTCCAGCCCAGGGCAAACCGAGCCTTGTCTAGGGTGGACGTCGGGGCGTCTTATAAAAGCACGTTCTTTTCATGGGTGGTCCCTGAGAAAAACCCGGAAAAATCATGATTTTTGGGTACGAAAAGTTCCTATTGTGGGAACGGACGCTTCTATACCTTCCTAGTCATGATAAATCCTCGACATTTTCACCATATGCTCTCAAAATGATATTCTCTCGAAACTTCTAAACCTTTTTCGACATCGTAACCGTTACGGAGATCCAAAGATCCAAAAGTTCATAGTATCGCAACGCACGCAGGCTCTTTATAAATTAATATCGAGGTTTTAACGCTTTATAATATTTATTATATTTAACTTACAGTTATAAATGATCTGTCAAATGAAAGAGCAACTCAAACAGCTGTGTTTGACACCAGTGCGCATCCACAGCGCGCAATGTTTCCGCCGCAATCCGCTAGATTCGTTGAACTTCACTGTGCCCAAGCGCTGGATAGGCCGCAAGGGGCCCAGTGACAGCGCTTGCTTCGTACGGCCCCCACGTTCACCCGACCTAACTCCATGCGATTTTTTTCCTTTGGGGCTTCAACAAGGATCGTGTGCACGTGCCTCCGCTACCGGCAGCAGACCTCCCTGAATTAAGAAACCGTATTGAAGCAGCTGTTGCTACAATCACTGAAGACACACTTTTCAACGTTTGGGAAGAACTCGGCTATAGACTTGATGTGTGCCGTGTGACAAATGGTGCTCACATTGGACATTTATAAGGTTCTTGGTGAAACTGTTTGAGTTGCTCTTTCATTTTACATATAATTTATAACTGTAAGTTTAATATAACACATAATATAAAGCGTTAAAACCCCGATATTCATTTATAAACACCCTGTATGTAGGTAATATCCTATCTGAGGCGTAAATGTAGTTTTAGCTGATGTAGTGACATGGCAAGTGTCGTAGGGTATTTGCAAGGGTTCTGAGGTCACTAAACAATAATAAACTATAAATTCAGTCAGCAGTATATCTCTTTATGGCGCACTCTCTCTGTATGACGAGCTCTTCACGCCTATACAAATATGCCAAAGTGGTACTTCAGTGACAGAAATGGGCTAAAAAGGATCTTAAGAAGCCTGAAAAGAACTGAAAATGACTGCCAAATATTATGTAAAACTAGAAAGTTTGCGTATTCAGTAGAATATATCAAGTAATCTTCTTTACTCTTTTAAGAAACAAATCATAAGAATGCGGAAATGGACGGAGTGCGTGCGACTATACTCGTCCCAGAACACAGTAAAGAGCTGCTTGGCATGCACGTCAGAACAGATGTCCAAGGAGACCTCCAGGGGATGCAGTGTCATGCAGGATACAGAAGATACACACGATAGAGTAGCATGGAGAACTGCATCAAACCAGTCTCAGGACTGAAGACTACAACAACAACAACAACAGAAGATCGTACTTTGGCATATACCATGTTGGCAGGGCACGTGTATGGACCCTGTGCTAGGGTTCATCTCAATATCCTGTAGAACGCGGTCCTCCAAATCTGGTGTATGCACAGTCCGCTGTTTCCCTGCACGTTCGTCTCTCTGATGGGATCCCTAAAAGGATTCAGTTCTTGTGTGATGTGGTTGATGTCTATGAGGGTAGTTGTTCTGGTTCAGCCGTGCTGCCTCTCGACTGTTTCCATCTGCTTGGCCGTGCATGAACACCTTCTCGGCTTGTTTCCGGCATAAATACCAGACCATTCTGCTGCTTACCGTATATTGCGTCAGTCACGCAGCCTACAACACAGAAGAAACACACGGCATCTGAACAGAGGAACTGTCATTCGTCAGCGCCATCTACCGCGGCAACGATGCATTTCTGGACACATGTTCATAAGACCATTTTTACTCCATTTACAGCGAGGAATCGGTCCTTGCAATTTGTCGGTATTATTAATGTTCACCCTGTATCAGGTTAACACAAAATTCTTTGCTTAACGTTTTTTTACTTGATACGTTGCACACCGACCGCAATTCATCGAAAACCCCAGTCTTATGATTTGTTTTTTAAAAGAGTAAAGAAGATTACTTGATATATTCTACTGAATACGCAAACTTTCTAGTTTTACATAATATTTGGCAGTCATTTTCAGTTCTTTTCAGGCTTCTTAAGATCCTTTTTAGCCCATTTCTGTCACTGAAGTACCACTTTGGCATATTTGTATAAGCGTGAAGAGCTCGTCATACAGAGAGAGTGCGCCATAAAGAGATATACTGCTGACTGAATTTATAGTTTATTATTGTTTAGTGACCTCAGAACCCTTGCAATTACCCTACGACCCTTGCCATGTCACTAATCAGCTAAAACTACATTTACGCCTCAGATAGGATATTACCTACATACAGGGTGTTTATAAATGAATATCGGGGTTTTAACGCTTTATATTATATGTTATATTAAACTTACAGTTATAAATTATATGTAAAATGAAAGAGCAACTCAAACAATTTCACCAAGAACCTTATAAATGTTCAATGTGAGCACCATTTGTCACACGGCACACATCAAGTCTATAGCCGAGTTCTTCCCAAACGTTGAAAAGTGTGTCTTCAGTGATTGTAGCAACAGCCGCTTCAATACGGTTTCTTAATTCAGGGAGGTCTGCTGCCGGTAGCGGAGGCACGTGCACACGATCCTTGTTGAAGCCCCAAAGGAAAAAAAAATCGCATGGCGTTAGGTCGGGTGAACGTGGGGGCCGTACGAAGCAAGCGCTGTCACTGGACCCCTTGCGGCCTATCCAGCGCTTGGGCACAGTGAAGTTCAACGAATCTAGCGGATTGCGGCGGAAACATTGCGCGCTGTGGATGCGCACTGGTGTCAAACACAGCTGTTTGAGTTGCTCTTTCATTTGACAGATCATTTATAACTGTAAGTTAAATATAATAAATATTATAAAGCGTTAAAACCTTGATATTCATTTATAAACAGCCTTCGTGCGTTGCGATCGTATGAACCTTTGGATCTCCGTAACGGTTACGATGTCGAAAAAGGTTTAGAAGTTTCGAGAGTATATCATTTTGAGAGCATATGGTGAAAATGTCGAGGATTTATCATGACTAGGAAGGTATAGAAGCGTCCGTTCCCACAATAGGAACTTTTCGTACCCAAAAATCATGATTTTTCCGGGTTTTTCTCAGGGACCACCCATGAACAGAACGTGCTTTTATAAGACGCCCCGACGTCCACCCTAGACAACGCACGGTTTGCCCTGGGCTGGAGAAAGTGAGTAACGTTTATATTTTCTGTCAGTTGTATAGGATGGCTACAGTAAGACCGTTCTTTCGATAGGTATAAAAATGGTCGCTAGGCCGGGTGCTACCCAAAACGATTGCCCACTTATCCTACCTATCAATAAAACCCGAGATATGATCCCAGCGCGACTGTTACGGTCGCAAGTTCGAATCCTGCCACGGGCATGGATGTGTGTGATGTTCTTAGGTTAGGTAGGTTTAAGTACTTCTAAGTTCCCGGGGACTGATGACCACAGATGTTAAGTCCCATAGTACTCAGAGCCATATGACCCCACCAAAAAATCATATTTTCGTGAGCAGCTTTTTGGAAAATATAGGTACAGTGCATTTTCATATTTTAATTTAATCACGCAAACATTACATGGTACTAAACGCAACTTTAGCATCATCCATTGAATATTAAGGTTATGGGATTAACATTTAAATAAAGTAAACTCGTGAATAGCCAGTTTCTAGTCGTCTTCTAAGTAATTGGATAAGGCTAATGCTCTATAAGACAGACCAGCTAGGTTAAAACACTTTAAGAATGGATATGTGACTTCATATGTGCTGTAAAGTGCACGTAAAGTCACAACGAACGGAAACTGATAAATTACTCTCTTAATCATAAAGGACAACGAAAAGTTTACTTTCGAAGGCCGTGCAGTCCAGAATCGACATGACAGACAAAATCAGTCGGCCAGGGTGGCCGAGCGGTTATAGGCACTACAGTTTGGAACCGCCCGACCGCTGGGGTCGCAGGTTCGAATCCTGCCTCTGGCATGGATGTGTGTGATGTTCTTAGCTTAGTTAGGTTTAAGTAGTTTTAAGTTCTAGGGGACTGATGACCTCAGAAGTTAAGTCCCATAGTGGTCAGAGCCATTTGAACAGACAAAATCGCCGTGAGCATCACCGGTTTGGTAAAACACCGTGTACTGCGGCGTGAAGATATCCGTAACTGCCTGCCGAACATACTCATCCGACAGGAATCGTCAATACTTCAAGGCCAGAAAGAGGGACAGAAGGCGTCATAATCGCATGGAGGGAGATGAGGACTATAGGGTGCGTGCTCGATTTTTGTTGTCAGTAATTGATGAGGCTGGCCCCCCATATTGACCGGTGTATTGTGTCGAATCACGACCAGTGTGGAAATTGGTGCATGCTATTCTAAGCACAATATTTATTCTTCGATGAATTTCTACACGTGCTTGTCCTTCGGCAGCCAAGAAAAGAATAGGGGCACGTCGGTCCTGTTTGAACTTATTTGGTGATAACATCACCCAAGCTCACGTTTCCACACTTACCGCAGACACTTCGGAACCACACGAATGCCATACTAATCCCTTGTCTCCATGTCGGTGCCTGCATACCCGCTCCAAAGTCGCGCTACGTTGTTTGTACTCAACGCCCTCAAATGAAAACTTTGTGATCACTCCTTGTACGTGCGCGTACTTTCCATGTTCACAGGACCTACTGTGTGGTTGAAAAGGGGAGGCCACAAAGCCACCCTCTAGTCTGGTATGCCTAAATATATAAGTTGGCTTTCCATTCAAATTTCATTTCGGTTATGGTATGAAGGGAAGACGATCCGTTATCTGATATGTGACACCTACAAGCTATGTCTCAAAGCATGCAGTTTTCAGCGTATTTTAGGCAATACATAACGAAGGAAATTGGAAACTGTTAAACACGGTGAACTCACAATATGGCTGGCTCTGAGCACTATGGGACTTAACAGCTGAGGTCATCAGTCCCCTAGAACTTAGAACTACTTAAACCGTACTAACCTAAGGACATCACACACATCTATGCCCGAGGCAGGATTCGAACCTGCGACAGTAGCGGTCGCGCGGTTCCAGACTGAAGCACCTAGAACCGCTCGGCCACACAGGCCGGCCCTAATACGATATGGTGGACCTTATTTTTCTGCCTTAAGCCAAGAGCAGTATAGCTTGTTCTGCTTTCTTTGTGATGTCTCAGTGGAGAGCGCGCGGAAAGAAGGGATAAGCACGTTGGCCCGTCGCAGTGAGAGATATTTTTCAGGTTGAAATTCCCCATACTGCAAATTGCACTACAATCTGACCACTTGCATTGATAGAAATGTTGCAGGGAAGTAACAATGTCTCGTGAAAGCGCGTTACAGCAACGTTCATGTTCATATGTCGTACTTACTTGTAGCTACGAATGTGAAATGAAATAAAATGAAAAAAAAAAAAAAAAATAAATGCCACAGCGAGAAGGTAAAGCAGTTCACTGTGTAATGTCCAGTGCAGTGCCACTTAGTGTCACCTCATGTAGACAGGCAAGCACCATGGTATATGTCATGAAAACGTCAAAATTCTACCAATGAATATCAAGCAGTATTCGGGGTCATTGCTTAAAAAAAATTTTGACAATCTATGTATTTCCTCCTTCTCATTCCTCCTTTTCCACCTACCATTATTGCCCTACAACTTGCATCTGCCTCCTGCATGTTCTCATCCTCTCCTTTTTTCTGTCCATCTCCTCTGTCCTCTTCATTCTGTTCAGTTACGCCACATCTCTCTGTCCCTCTGTCCACCTCATCCTTCCTCCCTCTCTCTTTCTTTCCTGTCTCTGTCAGTCTACTCCTACCTTCTATATGTTCATCACCTCCCCCCCCCTCTCTATGTCCACTTCCTCCTCCCCACTCTCTCCACTTTATCCTAATCACTTTCCCACAATCCATTTCCCCCTCCCCATTTCCCATTTCTCTGCTCAGCTGTGCCCATCTGCACGTATAGCCACTGCAATGCATACTAGTACTATGTGCATAACACCTCGGCTTTGGAGAGCAGCCTACATGTGAAGGGTTGAAACCCTTTTTTGCCTTTGGAAACTAGGAAATTTTAACCGCCACAGTGATGGTGCACATACAGCAAGTTGTTTATGTATTAAATATGATTGAAATCTGTCTAGTGGTTTCGGTGCCCATACTGGCCTTTTCATTGCAGCTTTGCATGCATATGTGTTCAACACATATATTGGACAAACCTCCACCTCCAGGCTTTCTGTGTTCACCTTTTTCTCCCTCTGTCTACCTCTTCTGCCCATCTCCGTTTGTATACTCCCCCCTCTCTCTCTTCCTCTCCTCCTGATTCCTCTTCTTTTCAGTCCACTCTGGCCCTCTTTGACCATGTCCACCTCTCCCTATTCCCCCTTTTCCATGTGCCGACTATGCCGCTATACATTTCATTTGAATCCAGCATCTTCCCCTCATCTTCCCTCTCACTGAGTATCTACTCCTCTCCCTCTCTCTTATAATCTCCTTCACCTACTCTCTCTGTCCCTCCCCTCGTTCCCCAATGTCTGTGTCTATCCCCTTCTGCCTCCTATCTGTGTCCATCACCTCCTGCCCTTCCCTTCCCAACAACCCTCTCCTGATCCCTCTCTCTGCCCATCCCATCTCTTATCCATCTCAATGTTCTCCCAGCCATACACATTTTTAGCCCCTCCAAAACAGGTGAATAAAGTAGGCTGTAACTAATCCAAAACACACAGGTCGTGAAGGGCAACTTATGGGTCAGGTGCTGGAGAACTGTTTCTTGCTCCAGACGGTTAGGCTGCCCTGCATAGCAGGTTCATAAGGCACCCATAGTATAACTATACTCACTTGTTGTACAGGGCAGTATATATGGCTGGGGTTCAAAAAATGGAACTAGGAGACTATAAACTTCACAGTGGTAATATTCAGAAAGTTTACTGTTTGGGTGACAAATTTGGTTTGGGTATGGGGAAAGATCTCACACTGACAGATTCATCTGTAGAACAATACACTTAGTATATATGTCGCCAATACTTTATACAATCATTAATACACATCACAGTTCTTCTACTATAGTGTTTCCATTTCCATTCACTTTTATTAGAATTTTCAGTAGATGCAATGTATGTCCAGTTATAAGCGTTGAAAAAGTTTGTGACATTTCAGCTACTAATATGTTGAGATACTGATCTGAATCGAGATCTTGTACTTGAAAAGAAAAGAACTTATCCCTCTTCCCCCAGAAGAAAAAGTTATCCAAGCCCCTGACGACATCAGTGGGTAACAAGTAAGCTAACAAGACTCCCCTCACGAGGAATTAATAGAAATTAGCAAATCGAATCGATCCAGTTCCAGTCATGTATTGCCCATCACAGGAAGAGTCGATGCAATGGTACTCGACATTCTTTGCATCTGGCATACAGTGTCAAGCTAATACCTCAGTCCAACAAACGAGAAAGTAATGGTGTTTTGGTCTTTTGTCGGCAGAGCGTGAAGCTCTCATTTTCTACCAGTAAGAGAGATACGCACCCAGAAAAAGGCGTAGCAAGATGGGCGGACCTTCACATCCCAACGAAAAACTGAGCTGACTTATTGAAAATTAATATTTGGGTGCTAAATAAGACACTGGTGTGAGTAACAGTAAACAATTTTAACATGAGAAATGTAATAGAGCCCTAGAACAAAAAGAATAGTACAACAGGTTGGGCGTGCATCAACACCCTTCAGGGGTTAACTGTTGGATTACCTCTCCTGCACTTTGTCACCTGACCAAGAGGCTCTAAACACCAAATCCTCAATTCATGTGAGTTCACTGACATAACACAACATCTCATAAGACTTTGCCTTATTGTCCAGAAAAAGAGACAACATACAGGGTGCATCGTAACTGACAGCGAAAAGTGACAAGCATGGAGGTATACGGTAATGAGAGCAAAAGCATGCCAGTAAAGAGAGGTCTGATTAGGAGGTATTTGTAAGAGATAACTGAGGGGTCTGCAAAGGAGCCATTTGTAAGAGATAACTGAAAATATATGGTTACTAGCTGCCACTGACTTTAGCATCGACTCTCGTCCTCGTTAGTTCAAGTGCACATTCTAAAACGAAGAAAAGGTACATCACCAAGGAATTATCTGAATGGAACGAAATCGGTAGATGTGATGTACAGGTACAGACAAACAAATAATTTATTCAAGAGATAGAGCTTCAGAAATTGGGCAAGTTAATAAAACGTTGATCGACCTCTGGTCATGATGCAAGCAGTTATTCGGGTTGGCATTGGTTGGTGGAGTTCTAGGATATCTTCCTGAGGAATATCGTGCGAAATTCTGTCCAACTGACGCGACAGATTGTCAAAATCCCTAGCTAATGGGAGGGGCCTACCTATAATTCTCGAAACGTTCTTTACAGGGGAGAGACCTGGTAACCTTGCTGACCACGAGAACGAAGACAAGCATTATAAACTCTCCCCGTGTGCTGGCGGGCATTATCTTGCTGAAATGTAAGCCCAGAATAGCTTTCCACGAAGGGCAACAAAAAGGTGTGGACAATGACGTCGACATATCGCTGTGCTATAAATGCGCTGTGGACGACAACCAAAGCGGTTCTACTGTGAAAAGAAGAGGCACACCATTTCATCACACCTGGTTCTCGGGCCGTATTGCGGCCGATTCTCAGGTTGGTATTGCACCTCTATCAGAGACGCCTGCAGACACGTTGTAACACGCCTGGGGGTACAAATGGGTGGGGTACCTTAAACTGGTAGTCGTTTCGACCGTGCTCCCTGTCCATGCCACGTACCTGATAATCCCGCGGCGGCCGTATTGTTCTGCTCTACACTGCTGCTGGCTTACCTGAAATTATCCATCTAAATATGCAAGCGGTTTTAGGGGAGCCACTCAATGTGCACAACACTGTCCTACGTCTGGTAGGAGCATCTATATTCTGAGACGATAAGAAATCACAGGTTGCACTGTTTACATTCTAATTCATAAGTTTTGATGCCAACTTTTAAATGATTATCTGTCCACAAAATCACTTGGACGAGCGTACCCGTATCGAACACGGCGCGGATGATTGTTGATGATGTGGAAGCCGAATGATCGCACGAACGTTCTTACGCTCGTCACGGATACGCAGATTTCTTTTGGTACCAGTCCCCCTTGACACTAGTAATGATATAACACTGATTATAGAGTAAATAATTCAGTTCTCAGTACTCAGTTGTACGAGCGTGCGTGTAACCGTCGCGGCGCCGCTGATTGTTGATAATGCGGAACGCGATGACCGAACGCACGTTCTCACGCTCGCTACATGACACTGGCACTTGACTGCACTCTTTTGTGGTAACTAATTTTATTTTTTATTACATTGTTTCGTTCTGAGAGGCCGAACTCGGCGCGGATGATTGATACAGTACGATCGACATGCAACGAGAGGATACACAAATACACTCCTGGAAATGGAAAAAAGAACACATTGACACCGGTGTGTCAGACCCACCATACTTGCTCCGGACACTGCGAGAGGGCTGTACAAGCAATGATCACACGCACGGCACAGCGGACACACCAGGAACCGCGGTGTTGGCCGTCGAATGGCGCTAGCTGCGCAGCATTTGTGCACCGCCGCCGTCAGTGTCAGCCAGTTTGCCGTGGCATACGGAGCTCCATCGCAGTCTTTAACACTGGTAGCATGCCGCGACAGCGTGGACGTGAACCGTATGTGCAGTTGACGGACTTTGAGCGAGGGCGTATAGTGGGCATGCGGGAGACCGGGTGGACGTACCGCCGAATTGCTCAATACGTGGGGCGTGAGGTCTCCACAGTACATCGATGTTGTCGCCAGTGGTCGGCGGAAGGTGCACGTGCCAGTCGACCTGGGACCGGGCCGCAGCGACGCACGGATGCACGCCAAGACCGTAGGATCCTACGCAGTGCCGTAGGGGACCGCACCGCCACTTCCCAGCAAATTAGGGACACTGTTGCTCCTGGGGTATCGGCGAGGACCATTCGCAACCGTCTCCATGAAGCTGGGCTACGGTCCCGCACACCGTTAGGCCGTCTTCAGCTCACGCCCCAACATCGTGCAGCCCGCCTCCAGTGGTGTCGCGACAGGAGTGAATGGAGGGACGAATGGAGACGTGTCGTCTTCAGCGATGAGAGTCGCTTCTGCCTTGGTGCCAATGATGGTCGTACGCGTGTTTGGCGCCGTGCAGGTGAGCGCCACAATCAGGACTGCATACGACCGAGGCACACAGGGCCAACACCCGGCATCATGGTGTGGGGAGCGATCTCCTACACTCGCCGTACACCTCTGGTGATCGTCGAGGGGACACTGAATAGTGCACGGTACATCCAAACCGTCATCGAACCCATCGTTCTACCATTCCTAGACCGGCAAGGGAACTTGCTGTTCCAACAGGACAATGCATGTCCGCATGTATCTCGTGCCACCCATCGTGCTCTAGAAGGTGTAAGTCAACTACCCTGGCCAGCAAGATCTCCGGATCTGTCCCCCATTGAGCGTGTTTGGGACTGGATGAAGCGTCGTCTCACGCGGTCTGCACGTCCAGCACGAACGCTGGTCCAACTGAGGCGCCAGGTGGGAATGGCATGGCAAGCCGTTCCACAGGACTATATCCAGCATCTCTACGATCGTCTCCATGGGAGAATAGCAGCCTGCATTGCTGCGAAAGGTGGATATACACTGTACTAGTGCCGACATTGTGCATGCTCTGTTGCCTGTGTCTATGTGCCTTTGGTTCTGTCAGTGTGATCATGTGATGTATATGACCCCAGGAATGTGTCAATAAAGTTTCCCCTTCCTGGGACAATGAATTCACGGTGTTCTTATTTCAGTTTCCAGGAGTGTACGTTATCAGCAGCACTGCTCATTTTTAAATCACTTCTGGCGCACTTTCCTCTGAATCATTTGCTTATTTTATCACCTAACTGTAATAGCACCTGTAGCAACACTTCAACTTCCATGTCAACAATGCCTCTCACATGCAGAGCTACACACTACACAATATAACAGTTCCGTGTCCCGCGCTCGATTCTACAGCCGCGGCTGCCCGTGAAGATACTCTAGAACTACGCCAGCGATATGACAGTACGCTTACAACGTCTTCTCTGGTCATCGGGGCTTAGTTCGAGGCGGGGCTCATCGCTGAAGATAATTCTACTCCAGTCGTTGAGGTTCCAGGCCGACGACGTGTCTGGAGACGCCCCAGACAGGTGTGATATGCCAACCTGAGGTCGCCCGCCATATGGACCCACAAGCAACAGTAATGGTCATTCTTTGAATGACATTTATTTCCGTAGCAGGGCCCCATAATTATTGTCCGCGACACCATTACAGTACAGTGGTGCGTTGACGATAATCTAGATCTGTTTTGTTGCCCTTTTTAGAGAGCCTATCTCGGCTTACATATCAGCAAGATAATGTCCGCTAGCATACGGTGAGAGTTTCCACTGCTCGTCTTCATGTTTGCCAAACCCGACCTTCACCAGCGAGGTTGCTGGTTATCTCCTCAATTGGGAACATCTGGACCATTATGGGCAGAGCTCTCCAGCCATCTCGGTATTTTGGTGGCCTATAGAACCAGTTGGACAAAATTTGGCACGAAATCCCTCAGGAGGCCATCCAACAACTCTTTTAATTAATACCAAGCCGAACAGCTTCTTGCATCAGGGTCAGATGTCGACCAACGCGTTATCGGCTTGTTCAATTTGTGACACTCTTTTTATTGAATAAATTATCCAGTTTTATGAAACTGTTATCATTTGTTTGTCTGTGAAATCCGCTTACGCAGGACAGACCAGATCAGGCTGTGGAAAGGGGCGAAGGTTAATTACTGTTAGTTATACAAGACACACACAACTTTATTGCTCGAACCAATGCACAGTTTTCTCTTTAAAACAACAAAGATCAATTCACGGCTGAGGGCCCAAGTAATTTCTTCAGAATACGTTCAAACGATTCATTTTAACACACCAGGATTTAGAGCAACGGCTGAAGGCCTTACTTAAATAAAATTGCAGCATCTTCTCGGATAAAGGCCGAAATAATATTTCAGATCAGCCAAGGAAATTCTTTAGAAGCAAGGCATTTGTAATTTTCAACTAAAGGCCATATTGAGGAAAATTCAAATAAATTCTTCGGCTGAAAGCCAAATTAAAATTTTTTACATAATAAAAGAGAGGATTTAAAGATAAAATTTTACACAGTACAACAAAACATCTTAATAAAACTTGAAGTATCTTGTCAGCTTAAGGCCCAAACAATTACTCAAGAATAATTAATGACCACCTTAAGATAAACATTTACAGAACACGGCTGAAGACCTAATCTTAAAATAGTTGTCATGAAGTCGGCTGAGGGCCACATAAAACAGACAACATTAATACACGGCTGAAGGCCTGGCACAAACAATGGTGCTCAGAAGTTTCCAAGGGTCGCCCTGGGGAGGAAACACTAACAACAGTTTAGGTGAGACAGGCAGCCAAACGTAACACTAAATAATCAGGGGGAAACAGGACCTAGTGACGGCTGAAGAACCAACCAACAACCTAATCAGTTCCCTCTGTCGGAACCGACCAACTGCCTATCCAAGTACGCAGACAGCGTTCATCTGCTCAGTGGAAATCACAGAAGCTACACACAGTTCCACGTAAACACACTTGCACAAGAAGCAGAAGAATCGTAAAAGCAATCACTGTGGAGCAACAAGGACAAATCAATTAGACACACAGTGTGTTTCCACAAGTGGTCGGCGACCAAATACACGTCGTCCGATGAGACGACTGACCAAAAAACTAACTCAGGACGTTCCCACGCAAGTTACTTGCGTCAGCAACGATCGGGCGAGTCTTGGCTGTCCAAAGCTGACTGCAGCTCCAACCCGGCTCAACTCCATGTCCGTTCGGAACTAGGAGACATGGCGACCCAGGCACACTGGCTCGGATCCATCCATGCAGAGGTAAGTCTTGCCCATTGGCCACCCGACGTCTCTGCACAAGGAAGGAATCGACCCACGACCGGCACGATGGCCAAGTGACGCGGCCCAGAAACGGTCAAAAGACCAGACACACGTTGTCCGATGAGACGACCAACCGAACAGCCAACCAACGGTCGTCACGCTCCAATCTCCTTCCGTCGGATAGTTCATGTGTGTCGCCAGCCTTCGGTGTGCACTGGATGTCCGCCCCTCACTGGCGCTCCGTCCCCGACTTCACTGCTGGTCCGTCCCCCGACTGACTCCACTGCTGGTCCGTCTGCAACCGACTTCCAGACGCACGATGACCCGGATATACTATCGGTCGCTCCAGAGATAGTACCACAGTGCACTTATGGATAAGCGCTGCTGCTGCCACTCGTGGGCAGGTAAGGCAGGAGGTTAGTAACGCAAGTGAATGGAATAAGAAAATAAGGCGGCAGTACGGTAAGAGAAAATAACAAACAATAAACGGGATGAGCACAAGCCGCGCACGGCTCAGTCTGTACATGTGCATCGCATCTACCGATTTCCGTACCATTCGGATAGTTCCTTCGTGGTGTGTCATTTTTCTTTTTTGTCTTAGCATGTATTTAAAATTTTAATATTTTGTTGATAAATTCTTCGAAGTGCAAGGAGGTCACTGTGAAAGTAACGTAGATTTTGTTAAATGCTTGCTGTTAGTTGTAAGTATGTATGGCACTGTAACTCGTTGCTGATACTTTACGTATAGACTGTCTTGTATACCGTGGAGTCTGTGATTGTATATGTGGCGTCGATTCTTTCAGACACGTCCGAAAGGAAAGGCACCACTTATACTGGGTGTCCATAATTGAAGTTCCATTTTCGAAACGTTGGAGAAAGAGGACCACTGGTTACAATGAAGTCAAATTTGAACAACTTATTATTTACACAGGGTAAAATGTAATGGAACAAAAAAATTAACGAATATTTGACCAATATATGGAGCTGTAAGCGTCAGATTACACACAACGACAGACGAGCGGCACGCGGCTATTCCTCAGTTTGCGTTCGAGACGCCCAACAGTACTCTGTGTGTGATGGATTGCGCGCTGCTGGTGCAGCTTTTTTTACCAGAGCGATTAGTGTGCGCCAGGAGCGCTGCAGAAGTTCCGGACACACAAGGGCATGAAAAAGCGTTGGTCCGATATCTGCTAAGGGTTTGAAGAAACCGATTACAAAATCCGGAAAAAACAAGTTCTTTTGAAGTGCAATGTGGCAGAGGGAGGGAAGCAGTCGATACGACATCAGTCGAAGATGTGGCCACGTCACTGCAGGGGCCGCCGAGTTGTGGTGTGCAGACATGCCGAGCACGGAGAATTGCTCGAACGTTGGGCATGACAGCGAGGACGCTGCATAATAGCCAACGAAACATGCCGCACTGCGATTCACACAAAATCACCCATGCTCAGCAGCTGCTTCCTCCTGAGCTGCTTGCAAGAAAAACGTCCGTTCTGGAATTTCTTACTCGTATGGAAGTGGCCAATGGAATGGCCATGGAATATTCTGTGGACAGCCGAAACCCATTTCCATCTCGAAGGACGTGTCAGTATGCAGAATTGCAGAATATGGGCAACGGAAAATCCGGACGCACATCGGCCGTATCACTTCACCCTCCAAAGGTGACTGTGTGGTGCAGGTTGACGGCATCATTTATCGTAAAACCGTATTTTTGCGATGAGATGCGTCTTGTGGGTCCTGTTATCTGTACCATCACTGGTAAATGCTGTGCGAGTCTTCTGCACACCGACGTCATTTCAAATCTTCAACAGCGCGGATGTGTGCGTAGCAGCGTTTCTCCGCACATTGCACAGCCGGTGAAGCGGCTCCTTCAGAGGCATTTCGGAAATGCTAGAATTATCAGCGGTTATTTTCCTACAGTCTAGCCGTCTCAGATCACCTGATCTTAATACGTGTGATATCTGACTGTCGGGTTACCTAACGATGTTGCGTCCTGTGCTCCAATTAGTACCTAACTGAACTGCAGGCACACGTTGCGCAACATATCCTGAACGTGGCTCCCAAGGCGCTCCGAGCTGTTGTGAAACTTGGTGGTGGGAAAAGGCGGACAGCATACTGAACACGTCTTGCGCCAGTCTCCTTACAATTAGAAACCGTTGCCATTTTGTTCTTCATGTGGTTTAGGCTCCAGGGCAATAAAACCCGATTTTGACCATTCTATGTGGCGCGACCTTGCCATGGTGGTTGGGATTGTCTAACAGTGCCACAACTGTTCACTGCCGAACTTGTGCACCTATGGACATTGTACAATACGGATGGTCTAATGTGCAGCTTGAACCATTCTTCTATCATTTGCAGATGACCCCATTTACTTTAAAACACGTACAGCGTCACCTATTGGTAAAATTGCCGTTAAATTTTCTTGTTCCATGCCGTTCCCTCCCGCGTCATTAATATGCTGCTCACATTTGACGACATTTTGAGCAGTGGTTCTCTTTCTACACTGTTTTTAAACTAGAACTTTAATTATCGAAACTGTGTGTAACTAAGGCTAGGACGGCCAGGTGCATACCATGATCTAACTCTTACAGGAATCGTCGAAATGCTGTGAGTACTGACGATAATGGACAAGGGGCTCTACATAGGTATTGTGTGGACAGTTTGAAAATTTGGGCCTGACGGAGGGGCATGCTAGCATAGTCCATGAAGAGTCGATTATCATTGTTTCCAGATGACGCAGCGATTAGCGTAGCTGCCTAGTTCAAACGCAGTGACTTGGATTCCGGGTCTGACTGTGCTTTACCTTTTCCGAGAGGGAAGTAAGAATGTATTCGACTTTTGGAGGGTCACTCATAGATTATGAGAAATCCGAGATTTAGAACATATTACGCTAATTTTTTAGGGAGTGCCTTGCTTGATCCCTCGCCCAGCTAGGGTGTACCGGATAAGAGAATGAAATTATTGCCCATAAGTATTCAGAACCAGAAAGGACCAGGACAGTGGAGAGGATCCACCACCATACGTGAAGACGTACCCGGCACCAACGCGAGGTACAGCGGGATTGGCGATGAACGCGCCCGGGAAGAGGGACATGGTTTGTTACTGTTTTTTATTGTTACACCATTATGTAATAAAAACTAAGAAGGAGACTCGGGTTAGGATCTCGGATCCGCACAAATTTTCATCTTTCCTCATCGATTTAAATCAGTGCCCTCTGGCGACTAATGTCATTAATTCCGGTGTGCCTTTGACTATAGTCTATAGGACGAGAGAAGATCCCTGGCAGTTATAGTGGGCTTTACGCTGCTGCTTCGTGACTCTACTGCGATCAGTCCAACGGTTCTAAGCACTATGGGACTTTATATCTGAGGTCATCAGTCTCCTTGACTTAGAACTACTTAAACCTAACTAACCTAAGGACATTACACACATCCATGCCCGAGACAGGATCCGAAACTGCTACCGTAGCAGCAGTGCGCTTCCCGATTGAAGCGCCTAGAACCGCTCTGCCCCATGGCCATCTGCGATCAGTCACATACCATGATTTTGTTTACGTTGCTATGGCAACATATCAGTGTTGTCGTATTTGTAGGTGACTATGGTTTTCAGACGGTACTGATGGCAACCTTTTGCACTTCCCGGTTGAAAGCTGGAAACAGAATCGTCATTTGTCAACCATTTTCTCTCTTTGTAATCCTGTACGGAGTGTAAGGAATTTTGCGTTGTTTCAAAATGAAATTTCGTGCATTGCATCAAGTGGTAAGTTTTGAGTATATTTCTGTCCAGTGGTTGACAATTTTCCTTCAAGTGAACTTTTCGAACGTCTCTGTTCCGTTCACACTTCAAAATACTGTACTGTGCTACTGTTGAGTAGATAGGGCTTAAGAAATAGTATATAGTACAATATTATCGGACAGAACAGAAACTCAAATGTATTTGAAACTTGCACTTCGCATATGCTAACTGAACCGATAGTAACTTCTTAAACTGGCCACCTAAGTTACACTATACTGAATGAAGATTGTGGCTGAACATCCCACTACAGTGTTCTCTTTCTTGTTCTCTTTGCCGAAAGTATGCACAGGACGAAATTATATTACGTAGGTTTATGCACCCAGTTTGCAAGTACTCGTGCGGTGAAATCCGTCTGTGCAATTTTCTCACCCTTTACGTGTGTGTGTGTGTGTGTGTGAAGAGACGACACTGAACTTAAAGACTGAACATAAAGGCGTTTCAATTTAGTCTAAAAATTGTTTTTGTTACACGCGTATTGTAAGAAGTTCTTCTTGAAACTGTTATACATAAATCTGGCTTCTTCATTTAGATTATTTCTTCAGAGACTATAGGTAACGAGTTACTGAAGCAAATTGATTAGCGACTGGGAATCCATTAAATTGCTAATCTGAAATCTAATTTGTATTATAAGGATGGCGCGGCCGTGTTCTGTGACGTTCTGATACGCAACAGCACGCGTAGATTGAGGCACTCAAAGGCTGTCCGCTTTGTGGTTGTATGATCGGACGACGACGCAACTACGTCAGCAGTTCTATCTGATGTAAAACTGGCTGGATAAGGCATCAAAACATAAAGTACTCTGTTCGGTTTATCACAATGTCGGTTCGAGATCTTCTGTGTTTATGAATCATAACAATTTTCGCAGTTTGGCTAGGTTCGAAGTCGAGATGAATCCAAGGTCAAGCAGGTTTTTGCAAGTTTCTTCTTAATATCGCCTTGCTTCCCTGAAAAAGGCAACTGATTTAATTTATTCGAGTTTATAACAAATAGGCAATAAATGGCAGCGACAATACTGCACTAATATTTAATATCTAGTGTTGGAGGAGCGCCAAGGTTTCAAAATGCTCAAAACGTAGAAAATGGGAACATATGTTATATTTATTTACAGAATGTGACTGACACTATTTTCAGATTTATAATATGCTCTACGCCGAAGTTACACATTTCAGATCTCTAATTAATAATTAATTGTCTACGTGCAATGAACTGATTACAGCGTCGTTGCCAACTACGTGCCCATTTTTTGATCTCCTGAATGTTGTCCTTTTTCTCTGGTTTTCCACCCAAATGTTATCTAACTGATTTTCTGATATTTCGTCAGTAAGAGGGACTGCGGCAGTCAAAGATTCAGCTTGGTTACGGTTCGGTGACAATATATGGCACACATAACAGAGCGAGAACCTCTGACGAGGAGAGTTACTGCTGCTAGTGAAACATCGGAAATATCCAACAACCATCTGCTGAAGAACCTGTCAACACGGACCAAATCAAAGGAATCCATAATCTTTCGCTTGTATCAGCCATTGCACTTTATTAGCCTCTACAGCAGTGGTTGTTACAGCTTAAGCAGTAAAACTTTGTACTTTGTACCCTGCATCTATGACAGTAAAACTGAGACATATACGTCACATATGCTTAAGCATTTAATCAAAATGCGTTCTCCGAGTTGTAGGTAGTTCCAGCAATAGATCAGAAATTGCTTCGTTATTCACTTCGCAACAATAAGCGAACTAATTGACAGCACAACAGCAACTATGTAATGGTTACTGCACTGCTGTGGAGCCTACGCTGTATTACTGTTATTATTTTTATCTTTTTCCTGTCTCAGACGTTAGTCTGGTTAGAAATGGGAAGTGACGCGGACCTTGATCAAGTGTGACTTCCTTTTAACTGTACGGTATATGTTATATTGCACTTAGGAACTTTAAGGTAATTGAACATGTATCAGTAATTACAGATTTCTGTAGTTGTATATATAAGTTTGGATGTAGCTGTATTTCGTTGATGTACTGATGGATATTGTGTGGTATGACTCCTGTACTTTAAAGTATAATTGGTATAATGTCAACTTTATCCTGATGCCACATGTCCTTGACTTCCTCAGCCAGTTGGATGTATTTTTCAATCTTTTCTCCTGTTTTTTTGTATATTTGTTGTATTGGGTATGGACATTTCGATTAGTTGTGTTAATTTCTTCTTTTTATTGGTGAGTATGATGCAGGTTCGTTATCTGGTGTTGTTTTATCTGTTATAATGGTTCTGTTCCAGTATAATTTGTATTCATCATTCTCCAGTACATTTTGTGGTGCATACTTGTATGTGGGAACGTGTTGTTTTATAAGTTTGTGTTGTAAGGCAAGCTGTTGATGTATTATTTTTGCTACATTGTCATGTCTTCTGGGGTATTCTGTATTTGCTAGTATCGTACATCCGCTTGTGATGTGGTCTACTGTTTCTATTTGTTGTTTGCAAAGTCTGCATTTATCTGTTGTGGTATTGGGATCTTTAATAACATACTTGCTGTAATATCTGTTGTTTATTGTTTGATCCTGTATTGCAATCATGAATTCTTCTGTCTCACTGTATATATTGCCTTTTATTAGCCGTGTGTTGGATGCGTCTTGATCGATGTGTGGCTGTGTTAGTTGATACGGGTGCTTGCCATGTAATGTTTTCTTTTTCCAGTTTACTTTCTTCGTATCTGTTGATGTTATGTGATCTAAAGGGTTGTAGAAGTGGTTATGAAATTGCAGTGGTGTAGCCGATGTATTTATATGAGTGACTGCTTTGTGTATTTTGCTAGTTTCTGCTCGTTCTAGAAAGAATTTTCTTAAATTGTCTACCTGTCCATAATGTACGTTTTTTATGACGATAAATCCCCTTCCTCCTTCCTTTCCGCTTAATGTGAATCTTTCTGTTGCTGAATGTATGTGATGTATTCTATATTTGGGGCATTGTGATCGTGTAAGTGTATTGAGTGCTTCTATGTCTGTGTTACTCCATTTCACTTCTCCAAATGAGTAGGTCAATATTGGTATACCATAAGTGTTTATAGCTTTTGTCTTGTTTCTTGCTGTCAATTCTGTTTTCAGTATTTTTGGTAGTCTTTGCCTATATTTTTCTTTTAGTTCTTCTTTAATATTTTTATTGTCTATTTCTATTTTTTGTCTAGATATTTATAGGCATCTGTTTTTTCCATCGCTTCTATGCAGTCGCTGTGGTTTTCCAATATGTAATCTTCTTGTTTAGTGTGTTTTCCCTTGACTATGCTATTTTTCTTACATTTGTCTGTTCCAAAAGCCATATTTATATTATTGCTGAATACTTCTGTTACCTTTAGTAATTGATTGAGTTGTTGATTTGTTGTTCCCAGTCGTTTTAGATCATCCTTGTATAGCAAATGTGTGATTTTGTGTGGGTATGTTCCAGTAATATTGTATCCATAATTTGTATTATTTAGCATGTTGGATAGTGGGTTCAGAGCAAGGCAGAACCAGAACGGACTTAATGAGACTCGTTGGTATATTCCACACTTAATCTGTGTTGGCTGTGATGTGATATTATTTGAATTTGTTTGGATATTATTATTGTAATAATAATAATAATTATTATTATTATTATTAGTGGCAGTGGCCAGACTGAAAGCATTGGAGCCAGTTCAGAAGTAAGGAGTCCATCAGTCAAGTGATCAAAAACAGTAGGCCTAAGTAAAGTGTACAAATTTTACACTGAAAGTGTTCAAATAAATGATTTTTCATTATAAAGTTTAGTAAGGTAGGAATCTGCCCACCTGGGCAGCAGCGCAGTTTAACGCCTCTCCATTGTTTTTAGGTCTCCGGTTTAATATACAATGCGCAAGTAGCAATGTGGTGATGATGGGGGAAGCGCTTGTGGGCAAAAATCTCGGAAAGGTTGGCTCGCACTGCTCTGTAGGATATCCTAAATATTAATTTAAAAATTACGTATATGGTGTAGATTCCTTAACTGAATAAAATAAGTAACTTTTGGTAGGATAGGAATGTTAAGTATTTTATAAAATCAATGTAAGCAGCTGTTCAAAGCAACAACAGTTACTCTCAATGCAAGTGTCAGAGAACTCATTAATGAGTCGAAAATGTACTACTGCCATGGTCCCCCTTTGGAATGCAACAAAGCAGAGATTCCATGTAGTGTGTGAATTCGACAAGCCTTAAGTGGGTTTTAGAAGGCATGCTGCAGCAAATGCCTATGCAAGTGTTATACAGTTACGAGCCTATAGTTTACCACTACCAAGCCCTACTTACTCTCTGGGAACACTTATATCAGTGTCCATTAGGTTACATCTACGAAGTGTGATTGGAAAGTTTTAAGAATGGATCCGCTACTTCTTACTGGTTTGGCGGGTAGGTGGGGAGTAAGTCACTGCCTTGTCCTTGAACGCCCTCTGACAGGAAACTGCGTTTCCTTTATTCAGTTCGTTTTGGCAGCTGGTTGAGAGAGGTCTGTTAGGACTTGTTGCCGGATTCTGTCTGTGTGAAAATAGACGTAAAAATGGAGCAACGAGTTTGTGTAAAATGTTGTTTTAAAACCGAGAAATCAGCTTTTGTGACTTACGAACTATTAAAAACAGCTTTTGGAGATAATTGTATGAGTGGAGGCGAGGCAGTTTCCTGGATAAGTTATTGCAATATGACAATGAATTACTATATTTTAGTTTTTAGTTTTTGACGTCCACTATGGACGAATCGTAGTTCCTTTTACTCTGAAGAAGATTGGGTTATCCCAACTGAAACCTAGGCAATCTAGGTAAACATTGCAACTGAGGCTGTTCTTAATTTAAAATAATATCTATAAAGTTGCTGACAGAGCCGCGAAATGTTGAAAATATTAAAATTGTATGAGGCAGTCAAATGTTTTTGTCTGATGCAACAGATTTAAAAATGGCCGCGAATCATTTGAAGATGAACCACGGTCCAGCCGTCCTTCCACCTGAAAAAGGAATGAAAATGTTGTAAAAGTTCGCGACGTAGTGCGCTCTGATCCTAGACTTGCAATTAGGGAGATGGCTGATGAACCTAAGTTTCTATGCAGTTCAAGCAATTTTAACTGAAGATCTGAACATGCGTAGAGTGTCCGCAGAATTCATTCCGAAAGTGTTGTCAAGTAATCAGAGACAATACCGACGTCAAGTGTGTCAAGAACTGATTAATCGGACTAAAAATGACCCAGATGTGTTAAATAAGGTAATCACAGGTGACGAGTCGTGGGTATACGGATACGATCCTGCAACCAAAGTGCAATCTTCGCAGTAGAAGACTCCACAACCGAAGAAAGCACGCCAAACTCGGTCGAAGGTAAAGACAGTGTTGATGACTTTTTTAGATTCTACCGGTATTGCTCATCATGAATTTACCCCTTGAGGACAGACGATTAACCAGGAAAACTACAAATGTGTCCTTGAGCATTTGCGCGAAGAGGTGCGGAAGAAAAGGCCTGCATTGTGGAAAGACAGGAGATGGGTGCTGCGCCAAGGCAATGCTATGGCTTATTGTGCCTTCTCCATTGTTGGATTTTTGACCAAATTCAAAATTACTGTGCTTCCAAAAACGCCATATTCTCCCGATTTGGACCCTTCGGATTTGTACCTGTTTGAAATTTTTACTGAAAGGGAAGCGATTTGTCTCGATTAAAGACATCCAGACAAATATGGAGAGCATGCGTAACACACTTCAGGAAAAAAAATTCCAGGAATGTTTCCAAAAGTAGAAACACCGTTGGAGTCGGTGTGGTCAGTCAGAAGGGGACTATTTTGAAGAAGATGCATCACAGTAGCACTTAGGTACCACCATTGTACAATTACAAGCTCATTCTTAAAACTTTCCAATAACACCTCGTATTTTGAAACAAGCGGTACCTCTTGCATTTTTATTTATTTATTGTCCCATGGGACAAAATTAAGGAGGAATCTCCATGGTCATGGAACGAGTCAATACATGAAATTATAACACGATAGTAGAAACAGATAAAATGAAATATAAGAAACATATTCAGGCGACAAGTCATAAGTTTAAATAAAGAACATCAACAACGTAACACTGGAATTTGCTTAATTTTTCAGCTGTTCCAGGAGCTCCTCGACAGAATAGAAGGAGTGAGCCATGAGGAAACTCTTCAGTTTAGACTTTAAAGTGTTTGGGCTACTGCTAAGATTTTTGAGTTCTTGTGGTAGCTTATTGTAAATGGATGCAGCAGAATACTGCACTCCTTTCTGCACAAGAGTCAAGGAAGTGCATTCCACATGCAGATTTGATTTCTGCCTAGTATTAACTGAGTGAAAGCTGCTAACTCTTGGGAATAAGCTAATATTGCTAACAACAAACGACGTTAAAGAATATATATACTGTGAGGGCAATGTCAGGATTCCCAGACTATTAAATAGGGGTCGACAAGAGGTTCTCGAACTTACACGACATATAGCTCGAACAGCCCGTTTTTGAGCCAAAAATACCCCTTTTGAATCAGAAGAATTACCCCAAAAAATAATACCATATGACATAAGCGTATGAAAATATGCGAAGTAGACTACTTTTCGTGTTGAAGAGTCACTTATTTCAGATACTGTTCTAATGGTAAATAAAGCAGCATTTAGTTTCTGAACAAGATCCTGGACATGGGCTTTCCACAACAGCTTACTATCTATCCGAACGCCTAGGAACTTGAACTGTTCCGTCTCGCTTATAATATGCCCATTCTGTCTGATCAGAATGTCGGTTCTTGTTGAAATGTGAGTTAGAAACTGTAAAAACCGAGTCTTACTGTGATTTAATATCAAATTATTTCCCACAAGCCACGAACTTATTTCATGAACTACAATATTTGATGCTGTTTCAATATTACATACAAGATCCTTCACCACCAAGCTGGTGTCATCAGCAAGCAGAAATATTTTTGAATCACCTGTAATACTAGAAGGCATATAATTTATACAAATAAGAAACAGCAGCGGCCCCAGTAGAGTGCTGCAAAGCTCAGTTTTGACCGGTCATGGCTCGCCTGTTGACAGGGGGACCGAGCCGCTCGCGTCCGGCCCCATACGACTCGGCTCGGCCACGTACTCGCCCCATGTCTGTTGTCCGGATTCCGGTTACGCGGATAACCGAGCATGACCGGTCACCGCTGACAATCACCTCGTCTCGCCACGGCTCGCTGCACTGTACTGTGCAAATCCAACACCCACCTCTCTCTCTCTCTCTCTCTCTCTCTCTCTCTCACTCTCTCTCTCTCTCACACACATACAATGTATTAATCTCTGTCTCTCTCTCTTTTAATACAAAAGTAATGTTTCCAAGAACGGGTACGTGACACAGCTAAATTCATAAAACACTTGAAAAGTAAAATGATATTTCAATACAATCGCGAATAGAAGACGACTTTCATTTCCAAACAGAAGATATATTTTTCCTTTCATTAATAGGAAACATTAAATAAGTGCTTTCCCTGTGGTCTAGAAGACAACCATCCTCATAAAGAAAGCACACAAAGAACATTAAACATTTACAGACGTAACTTGTCATACTTTTCACTTGTTCACAACAGAAACAAAACTATAGTTCTTGTTGATCAGTAGTAAATCACTAACGCTTTCCGGATTTAATTGGCTGCGGCGATTTGTTAGTAACATACCGGCTTTGCTAAAGCATCTGGGATACATAAAATACGTCTTGCAACTGCAGCCATGTCTGCTCCACCACTTAAAGATATCATCATCATCATCTCTGGGGTGCATTAAAATGTAGAGATCTACTTCATCTGCTGCGGTGGAGCTGTCGTTTCTCCTTTCCTTGAAACGATCTCTCTTTCTGGGTGGTGATGACACAGTACTTGAAGGATCTATGATAATAAACAAAAGAAACAAGTAACACAAAACTGATGTGGAAATCATCGAAACGTTCCCCTAAAAACGAGGTGTTTCACGTTAACGAAATATTACACGAATTATAACATTCCCGTTCCTCTATAATACACTATCCATTAACTATGCAATAACGATTATGTTAATGACTGCATGTTGTACCTGCGTAAGTAGCACACATTTGTCACACATTGCTAAGAATTTCCTGCTTTTCATTTATTTCAAGCATATTAAGCTCACGGAAAGATAACGAAAGAAACGCAGCAATCTTATGTCTGGAAGTGATCACAATCTTCTCACAAACGAAAGTCAAAGCTCGATTTGTAATCCTTTGTACCTCCTGTTAAAAAATACATATCTGTTAGTACTTATCTATTACGCTAGTTAATTATAAATCTATTGCGTACCATAATGAAACAGTGCTTTTATTTCTAGTAATTTTTCACCTGACAGTCAGCGTCACTGACACTGCATACTTGTTGCAGTTTGTGAAACCAAGGAGAAGAACTAACTGAATTGTCGGTTCTCTTTCACCTTCTAATTCATTTGTGGCCTCTTTATATGGTCTCAGAAAATGCCCAATTTTTCCTGCAAGCTTATTATCATATCCTTGCAATCTGTAAGCGGAGTCCTTTTCCGCCAACAAATCAGCAACTTCGTTATACTGGGTGTGTAAGGATTCCAGCATAGTGTACAAGCTGTTCCACCGTGTTCAGACGTCTTGTTTCAACGATGATTTCAAACACGAGCAGAGGCCACTTTTCTTAATGTTCCTTACAATGCATTTTGCAGTATTTATAGTTGATGCGATGTTGGGGGAATGATGTAACAAGAAGTTATCTTCATCGAAAGTATGCCTAAGTGCTGTGTTTATACAATGAGCAGCACAAGGAATCCTTTAGTGATTTCCCAGAGCCTTTATTACATTGGCACCCTGGTCGGAGACAAAAACAAAACCGTGCAGCATGTCCGGCGAAATGTCCCAATCAGCCATCCTCTCTTCAATTTCTTTCATAATATTTACTCCCGTCTTCTTAACGTCCGGGAATTTTGTTGTAAATAAAACATTGTTCACAAGAGACCAATATCTGTTAATGTAATGTGTTGTAAGCGTCAAATAGTGCATCTGATTATGCGAATCAGTCCACTTATCAACTGTCGCAGCACATGTTTTATTAATACCTTCCGCAATAGCAGAAGGCATTATACTGTTTCGTATTGCATCAGCTTGTTCTTTGACATGTCTGCTTATAGTAGAGGGATGTGGCATGACACCAGCCACGTTAACTTCTCCATAATGCGCACCCAGATGTATTAATTCTTGGTATATTCTCTGAAACCTTCACCGGAAACAACATTAAAAGGCCTCATTCTTTAGCACACATTGCAACACATTCTTCTTTGATACAATTTTTGTTACTGCCGATATCCCTGAAGGTACTGTATCTTTGTGAGGTTTCTTGCAAATGTGTTTCTTTAAATGAGTGGTTCGCGACTGGAAGCACAATAATGTGGAGCAATTTATGCACGATACGTACCCAGTAGACGCACTGTTTTCGTCTTCAACTAACAGAAATGTACTCCATACTTGGCTTTTTAGACCTTCCCGTTTCTTCAATGTGTAAACATCAGAAGCCCGTACTGACTGCAGTCTCACACGGATAATGACACGTGTAATGTGTTTGAAGTTCCGTGCTACGTATTCGGTCACGGCATGTATGCTCGGTCACTAGAACTAGTGCGGGCAGCCTATCCAGTTAGGGTGTGCTCGCCCCATCCCGTATTTTGTGCTCGCTTACTCGGTCATGCAGAACTCTAGGCCCCAGCACCGACCCTTGGGGAACGCCCCACTTAACAGTGCCCCCGGTCCCAGACTGAAGCGCCTAGAACCGCACGGCCACACCGGCCGGCTTGAACGTTCTAACGGAAAGTAACTTTCAAAGAGCACGAGAAAAGTCTTGAGGAAAGCATTATATTTATTATATTTATCTACTGTATCAGCACTATAAACATCTTGCCACTCTTGTTCCTTGATAAGGTTAGAAAGGTCTCTACAGCAACTGGATCGGCTTTCATAAACAGTTGATAACTATATTTAACATGTGTTGCAGCACAAAAATATTTTAGAGTTAAAATTTGTGCATCATGATCTGAAAGGCCATTCACCTTTTTGCTAACAGAATACACAGCTTGAGACCTTTGCTTTCAAGTTAAGCACTACGGTGTCAGGTGACGCCTCAGAAGGAAGTGAATTACTCGTCTCCCAGTGTTTTCTTGAGTTACACAGATGGCAGTGTCATTTGTGGACATTTTGGTCAACCAAGTACATGCAATGAGACATCGTAATGCAGTGCTAGTTGCAAAGGCTGTTTGTCTGATCCGAAAAGGGCGGAATTTCTGTCGTGTTGCTGCAGATGCCAGTGACTGTCCATGTATCAACGACAGGTTGTGGACACGCTACATGGCGACTTGGAGGAGGTTGCCGACGCATTACAAGCCCACGTGAAGACCGATATCTGACCATCTCAGCGTTGCGACGTCGAATGGATACCGCCAGAGCGCTGCAAGACAGTTTTAGAAGTGCCACTGGAGCCGCTGTGTCTGATCAAACAGTAACGAACAGGTTACGAGAAAGGACCTTACGATACAGACAACCTGTTCGTGTTCGCCGCTTGACACGACAATGCCTTGTACGTCGCCTTCAGTTCCGCCGCTTCCATCTCATGTGCCAGTTCCGTCACTTATGAAATGTGTTATCCTCAGACGAGTCCAGATATCCTCTGGCGCAAAGTGATGACCGTATTTGTGTGAGGAGAACTGTGGTGAGCGGTCCCTGCCAAATGTCGTCCAGGAAATCGAAAGATTTCCAAGGTTCTGTGGTGTTGTGAGGGGCTTCAGTGTTGACATCCATGCGGATGTTGTCGTTTTCCAAGGTGATCTTACCGCCAAGCAGTACGTCGAACAGATCTTGTTGGTCTTCGTACATCCATATTTAAACTGCACGAAGGTGGGACACAGCTGGTATAATTTTGATTAAAAATGTAATTCCTCCAGCTGTACTTAAGATTTTTTATTTACTTCGCTGCTAGTTTCAACGTTGCGTCAACGCCATCTACAGGTCCGTACACTTTGATGAAATCAGTTGTGTTGTAAGCAGGCTGTTTAGGTTTTTATGTTGGTAACTCCACGTAGCGCTCTGTACGAAAATCACTGACTGTGCTGTGAGCAGTCTGTGGCTGGTTGGACTCATTGTTGGAATATTCGCTTGTGTTCTGTTGGGCTGTTGGATGTGAACAGCATATAGCGTTGTGTAGTTGGAGGTGAGCCGCCAGCAGTGAAGGATGTGGGGAGAGAGATGGCACAATTCTGGGAGATTACTGTGTGAGCACGATCTGGACGTGTGTCGGTCAGAAAAAGGAAATTTGTTGAACTGGATGTCACAAAATTATATATATATATAATGACTTTGGAACGCTATTAAGGTAAGTACATTGTTTGTTCTCTATCAAAATCTTTCATTTGCTATGCCTATCAGTAGTTAGTGCCTTCAGTAGTTAGAATCTTTTATTTAGCTGGCAGTATTGGCGCTCGCTGTATTGCAGTAGTTCGAATAACGAAGACTTTTGTGAGGTAGGTGATTCACGAAACGTGTAGGTTATTGTTAGTCAGGGCCATTCTTTTGTAGGGATTATAGAAAGTCAGAACATGTTGCGCTAAAATATTGTGTGCCAGTTTAGTGATGATCAGAATAAGTAAAGAGAAAACTGTCTGAATACGTTGAGTTTTGCTCAGCTGTTTGTAAGTCAAATAACGTAAGAGGTTTACCAGCACAGTAATTCACAATTTTTCAAATGCGGACGTTTCAGTGTGTGGCTCAGTCTAGAAGCCCGCGATGGGATCAACACGTGCTCCAGATGGATAGCGGGCAGTAACTAATGTGGGCTTAAACTTCGCGCTAGTTACTGCCCGCCATCCATGTGGAGTGCATGTTGGTCTCACCGCGGACGTCTAGACTGAGCCACACGCAACATATTTCATCAAAGTGTACGGGCCTGAAGATGGCGTTGACGCAACGTGGAAACTAGTAGCGAAGTAAATAAAAATTTTAAAGTACAGTTGGAGGAATTCCATTTTTAATTCGAAAAAATAAATCCTGTTGGGCCATGTGGTCGCCGCTGCATACGGCGGTGGCCCTGAATTCCTTCTGATGTCCACGACCTATGTGCAGTCGTCAGCAGGGATGTTTTGCGAAGCCTGGACATAGAAATAATGGAATCGTCGACTGTGAATCCCGATGTAAACCCCATCTGGTGTATGTGGGACGTGCTTGTCAGGCGTTTTCGTGGTCGTCCTGTTCCACCACAAAGTCTCCGAGAACTCTTACGGGGTCTCATGAAGAGTAGGGACGAATAGCACAGGGCGACCTCTGTAGACTTATACGGAGCATGCTACGTAGGTGTCGGGCGGTGATAAACGATAAAAGCACGCAGCATCACAGGACAAATTATAGTTTCCGCTTTGTTTGCGACACCTGTCGCAAGTTTCAGTTCTTTTATGCAAACGATCGAGGACGTAATGATGTTTTGTATTGTACTTAATTTGTGAAAGATGACGTACCCAGTCCTCCATTATTGCTTACTGGAGTATCGCAGAAGTAAAAGTTACGTTCCTCTCATTCTTGTAAGCAGAGTATTATTTCCTAAGGGTGCACATATGGTGAACGCAGGTTACCTGCATAACAGAAACCCGTCTGAGGCGACTTGAAGCAGTGTGAACAATGTCTGCACGGCCAGCACACAGTAGCGGCCGTGCGACAGCTACAGCCACAGCGGACACTTAACACCTGCCTAGTAGGAATGAACGAAACGCTCTGTCCGCTTCCACGCGACACGTTGGCAACTCCATACATCTACATCTACATCTACATGACTACTCTGCAAATCACACTTAAGTGTTTGGCAGAGGGTCCATCGAACCTCCTTCGCAATAATTTTCCACTCTCGAATAGCCCACGGAAAAAAACGAATACCTGTATTTTCCGTGAGAGCTCGGATTTCCCTTATTATGACAATCGTAATTCCATTTACTCTTAGTGTGAAAGCTGTAGGTTGACTATCTTTTCTAGATTCTATGTTTAAAATGAAACTCATAAATATCGTTCTCATGACTTATGAACAAATGCGGGAAATGTAAAATCCGAAAATACTTCAGCGTATCGCGAACTTTCATAGACAGCGTGCACTGCATGTTTCGAGACAGGAATAGTACTGAAATATTCAGTAGTAAAAGTGGTATCGAAAGACTCATTTGACTCGGATGGCCCAAATCCTGGTCCGTTACAGTCTGAATATGTCTATTATGAATGGCATTCTATGTTATGTTTGCAAGTAACTCCTCAATGGAGTGAAAAGCCGGTCTGATATTGCGCATGCTAGCGCTTTCTTCATTAGTGCAGAAATGTGTGGAAAACCATTTGGAAGTCCAAAGAAAGGCGTGCCGCGTAGGCGCTTGGGTCTAAGCACTATGGGACTTAACATCTGAGGTAATCTAAGAACTACTTACACCTAATTAACCTAAGCAAATCACGCACGTTCATGACCGAGGCACGACTCGAACCTGCGACCGCAACAGCAGCGCAGTTCCGGAATGAAGCGCCTAGAACCGCACGGTCGCATCTGCCGGATGTTGGCGCTTGCATCTACTTCCGGCAGCGAGATGGATTCTACACCATCGTTGTTTTTGAAACCCCTTGTTGATTTCTACAATGGAGATTTTCGGTATACGCGAATACAAAACCTGATCCAAAATTATTAAAGAGAACCAACATTAGAGGTACAAGCCTCTAGTTTTGTGCGTTTGTTCGACGACCCTTCTCGAGAACTGGAATGACCTAAGCTTTCTTCCAGTCACTAGGAAACGCTTCACTCTTCCAGAAACCAAAGGTAAGTCGTAGTTAAAAGTGTGGCATCGATATCTACGATGCCACGGCGTAGGTAAACGTTCTTAGGTTGAGACTACGACACCGACACGGACGACAGCACCCTCTAGTCGGCGCTGTGCAGCTCTACAAGCGCTGCTCCAGATTCTCCCCATTTGATTCCGAGTAGACGACCAAGCAACATTGTTCAGAAATGGTTCAAATGGCTCTGTGGACTACGGGACTTAACATCTGTGGTCATCAGTCCCCTAGAACTTAGAACTGTTTAAACCTAACTAACTGAAGGACATCACACACATCCATGCCCGAGGCAGGATTCAAACCTGCGACCGTAGCGGTTACGCGGTTCCAGACTGAAGAGTGTAGAACCGCACGGCCATACCGGCCGGCTGCAACATTGTTTCTACTTTTTAGTGGGCGAGCCACTACAGATTTTGCCTTTGTGACTTCTAGCCGCTGTTAGATTTGATTGATGAACGGCGTCGCACCTACGTGCTCATCTGTACGCAAAGTTAAGTAATAATATCAGTTGTATATGTTCATACCCCAGGAAAAGAGTTTTAACCTGCACGCGGTACCGGAGCATTTCACCTTTTCCTGCTCCTACTCGCTTCCGTATTCGGCCTACACTTCAGTTTACAGGAGCAGACCCACTCGCCGCCTTCCAGGCGGGATACAAAAAAAAAAAAAAACAGGAGTAAATTCTTCCGCACAGGCCATGTAAAACCTTATGGGTATCTCATTAGGTCCAGTCGTCTTTATTGTTTTGAGCGATTGTTCAAAAATGGCTCTGAGCACTATGGGACTCAACTGCTGTGGTCATTAGTCCTCTAGAACTTAGAACTACTTAAACCTAACTAACCTAGGGACATCGCACACACCCATGCCCGAGGCAGGATTCGAACCTGCGGCCGTAGCAGTCGCACGGTTCCGGACTGCGCGCCTAGAACCGCGAGACCACCGCGGCCGGCTGAGCGATTGTAATTGACCTTCTATACGGCGGCTTGTTATTTCGATTGAAGTCAGTTTGACGTCCGTGCGACGATTGGAAAGGGTCGTATACGTTTACATCGTTGAGCCGCGACGCTTACGCGGGCGCGTGGGCGACTCACTCGCAGTGGGCCACCCCGGCAGCACTTAGGCCTGTCGGCGATCTCGCAGCAGCGGTGATGGCGGCGTGCGCGTGGAGTGCACGCCAAACACAGCCTGGCGGGTCGCGTCAAGTCACGTCCGTTCACGTCACAGGGCGACTATTGCCGTCCGATAAGCGTCGCATCTGCGCTGTTGACGCACGCGCGCTATTTAATAAGCGACGCTGCTGCCTGAAGCCTGAAGAAGGCTCGCTGTTTGCCCAGCCCCTGATTAGCGGTTTCACGCTTCACAATCACACGACGCTGATCGGCTTCTGCTGCGACCTTCCAGCATATTTGCGAAAGATACATCCGCCGTTAGGCGGATGGTGCAGGTTTACCAAGCGAGATTTGTCTGCCTGTACTCCTGGTATTTACTTATTAATTATTTCACAGTTTCACATCTACTCCTCTTACATCTGCATACTTACTGCACAAGACAGTGTACTGTGCATGGCGGAGGATACATCGTACCAAGCGATCGGTTTAGTAAAACATGGTTACAAAATACTGACACGAATTACTTACAGGGTAATGGAAATCTGATCCAAGCCTAGTTCCGGAGAAATGTAGGAAACTGAGAGGCAGTACTACGACTTAGTAGAGTGGTTAACCTTGGATTATTAAATGTTCCTAAAATTTACAATTGCAGTTGGTACCTATTTGAGGTCCCGCCAATCTCGTATTGTGAGGATGGGTGTAAAACAGCATACTTTGTACTTATATTGTACGTGTTAAACCATTGGAGACCTTATAACTGTAATTAACTAATGTGTAAACTGTAAATTAGGACTTCCTTTTAATAATATATGAAGTAGTAAAATTTTACAATGGTTTAGTGACAAAGTAACATTTTACTCCCTTTACTGTACTAGAATTAAAGAAAAGCAAATCAACGTTTTTAGTATATGTACAATTCGAGGAAGCTTTTGACATTGTTTACTGGACTTATCATCGCAAAGCTACAAGGGATACAATACAGGGAAGTAAAGGTTATTTGCAACTAGTGCAGAAACAAGGCTTCAGTTATAAGAGTCTGGCGATATGAAAGGGAAGTAATCGTCGAGAAGAAAGCTACACAGAGTCGTATCCTATTCCCGTTGTTATTTAATCTGAACACTGAGCAAGGAGTAACGGAAACCATGCAGAAATTTTATTAAGGGAAACTGTAGTGTAGAATTCAAAACTCTAAGGTTTGGTAGCGTAGCTGAACGAAATGAACAGCTTTTTTTTATATTTCTTTTTAAAAAGTGGTAATATGGGTATCAAGAAAAGTGAAACAATGGTAATGGAAGATCTGTATGTACATCTATATTTAGATCTATATATGTATCTATATAAAGCTGAGCATATGTTTGAGTGTGGCCCCTGGACCACAAAGTGGGCCAAATTTGACACGTAACCTCCTTGCCCAAGAGGGCCAACATAGGGGATGCTTACGAAGCTATGAGCCACTGAAATGGAGGCACCTGAGCGCATCACAACAAGACTGCCTCGCCAGAAGAAAAAAGATGACCACAGCATTTTATGAAAAGTCTATGTAACATCAGTATGACCTTATTGTAAAGTTGTTTTTGTAATGCCATTTAGCCTGAAGGTGAGGTATTACCTCGAAACATGTCGCTAAATAAATAAGTAATACAATAGTTGATAAAGTTTGTAACTGGTAGCGGTAATTTAAAAAAAATTTCTTGAGACAGTGACGGTCGAAAAATACTCAAAATAGCTTCCAATTCTTATATACAGTAAGTTTCATAGGGTTCAGACCCGCTAGAGAACTGAAGCCATGGATTCGGTGAGGGCAGAGGTATAGGCTCTACATATAACGATGAAAATATGATTTCCTTTGATGGGTGATGCAGATCTCTCTGCAAATGCTGAACGGAGTTCATGAATCTTAGTCATACTAGCGGCAGTCAGTTACTTTCACCTATCGGAGATGGGCAAATGCTGGTGAGAAACAGGAAACTCGGAACAGTAGATCAGTGTTTAAGCAGATATCTGCACAACGTGGTGGAAACTACAAAAGATGCATGGCTCAGCATGTGATGATATTTCAGATTGTTTGTTGCGTTGCAGATGATAATAAAAATCAGAGTAGCGACATTTTATTTATCTTCAGAAGTTACAAAGGTGTTACATGACAATAGTTGTTCAAAATAGCTTCGATGGAGGCATGGCAAGCATCGTTGAAATTAGTTTAATGGTGGACTTTCCGCCATCGTTTCTCATGATATCACCGGCATGTTGCTCAGGCTTCCATATCCAGCTATGTTAAGTAACTACATGTCAATGCAATTTATTTGATTGTACGAACAGAGATTCGTAGGTTCTCGCCTTCCCGTAGTAGAGTTAGCCCATGTTTCCACGATAGAAAAAGAAGAAACGGCCAATAGATGGTGCTTTCTTCGGTGAAATACAGGATGCTGCTTTTCGAACTGTGAGCGTAACGGGTGCAAGGTACGCCGCTATTTTACAGAATCACATCATCAGTAGCCTGACTGGTAAACTCCTGCTGGAAGATGCGACTTTTGTGCAGGATGGCGCCCCACCCGATGGTGCTATACAAGTAAAAGGTCTCTAGCGCAAGTCGTTTGGTGAGGATCACGTACTGGGCCGCCATTTTTGTGGGGTTACCTGAAGTCGTAAGTCTACCGCCATTGTCTGATCTCATTAGGGACGTTACAAGTCAACATCCGACGCCACTTTCTCACCAAACCCTATGATATGTTGTACAGTGCTGTTCACAACATTGTCCCTTGATTACAGATATTATTTATGAATGACACTCCGAATGTTGAGCATTTGTTATAAAGATAAATGTTGTTGGTGAAAATCACTTGCTTTGCTAATTATTGCTTTCGTGTCACATGAAGCGTCATTGGTTTGTCATTTTTTGCACATTTCTTGGTTTCAATACCACCTCATGTCATTTAAAGCACTTGAGTCAATTTGTACCTCTCTATTACAGAATTTTAAAATTGTAACGGACTTCTCGGTCACTCTGTAGATGTACAACTGTGGTGGTCTGTACTGGGGTGCCTAAGCATTGAAAAGCCGATAAATTAGACATAGAATAATTTTGTGGTCATATTACATGTCTGGCCTCAGCCACCCTATTTGAGGTTTCATTACAGCTCCTTACATTAACAGTTGAAATACACCATATACATAATGTATTTATGGATAGAAATTGTTTGTAATAAATACTAATATTTCATATAGACTAATATTTTTAAATACAAGAAACAAGATTAATTCATATTACTACAAAACTATCACTCACCACTTAAAACAACTACTGCTACTGTGACTACCAATACTACGCTTACTGTTTCTTTAGTTTTCTCATTCGGATCACCACATCTTTGGAGAACTGGTATGATTATTTAGCGTTATTTTCAACTACTGGATCTGCCCTGGAACTTCACCGATCAATTCGCGATTGTGAACATGATTATTACCTAATTAAACTCTCCTTCTTTGTATGGGACCGGCCCACACTGCTGCTGAGGTCCCTCCATGTGGTTTCTATGCGTTAGAAAAGTCTCAGAGATATAAAATGAAGACTCGTATTCTACAGTGGAAACATTGCTTGTGTCCTTTTCAGTACCCAAGAAATCCAGCAAGCATGCTGGTGTCCTTTTCAGTACCCAAGAAATCCAGCAAACGTGCTGGATTACTTGGGTACTGAAGAGGACACCAGCAATGTTTCCACTGTAGAATACGAGTCTTCAGTATATAAATCTGAGACTTTTCTAAGACATAGTACCCACATGGAGGGACCTCAGCAGCAGTGTGGGCCAGTCCCACACAAAGAAGCAGCGTTTAATTACGTAATAATCATGTTCACAATCGTGCATTCACACTTTGCTTGTAACCAGGACGTCAATGATAGTAATCATGGGCACACTGCTATGTTAATTAAAAAGTTAATAAAATCACTCAGGTAATTTACACGTGAAACTCAAGTTTCTGAGCCATTGGAAATGACCAATGGGTCGTCTAACTAGAGGACAATTGAATGCTGACAACAGCTTAATTTCCATGTTCACCGATTAATTAATTTAGAAAAGATACAAGTAGTAGAAGTCTGGAACTGTCACGTTTAGATTTCGGTTGCAGAAACGCCACTGCTTAGCAACACTAGTTTCTGCCACGTCCGTTGATCAGACGTCAGGACAAGATACCCAACTTGAATGTCATGAGGACAAGCCGGCCCTCCGGCCAGCAGCATTAGGAACCGTACTCACCGCAGCCCCCAGTTAAGTTGGCTACAGAAACATTTTTCTCTTGGAGGGGGCGCAATGCGATACTACACCCAAGTTAAAAAAAAAAAAAAAAACATGGAGTATTGCTCTCTGGGACTCATTCTATTGCAGACTAGAGTCGGTCCCCCATTTCGTTGCAGTTCTCAGTCAATATCTCACTACTATTGGTAAAAGTGTGAAAGTTGACAACATATTTTTGCACACATATTGGCTTTGATCACCTTGGAAGCAGCCGTGTGCACAGCCAGTGTATTTTAGTTACTATGCTTCTCGATACAATGTTCGTGGCCACTACAATCGTTTTTACTATGTGCTTGCACTGCGACCAGCTGGCATGGCGGTTTCATGGACACTGGGGTGGTGAAGCTTTATCGTGCTGCCCCTGTCTTTGTGTTTGAAATTCGCTTCTGAGAGTTCATCTAAATCCTCTACCTCAAATTTATTTTGTTTAAATGAACAGTATAGTGATATATTTGAAATTTGCCATCAGTTACTGTTTTGAGTTTTCTCCCTGTCCCCTTCAATCTTTTCGTTATTTATTACTTGAAACTCCTGTAGTAGGAAGGCAAGTCTCACCTCTCCACAGCGAGCACACGGAAGATTGGCAGGAGAGATTACTTTTATCTACTAACAGGGGAACTGTAGCAGTGTGGTATTGGACATTCTGGCAGAATGTGATGACACAGCATCTGTCAGCACTTTTTTATCTGTGGTGTCATATTGCAGCCGAGTCAGTTGTGCGTGTCATATCATCAGCGATTTCTTATCTCACTCTGAGAATTATGACATCTGGCCATTTGCCAAGCCAAGAAGGGAGGTGGGGGAGGGACAGCTCCTCATTCCCCCCAGCACCCCTGCTGTAATGCATACCCAATGGCCTGCAATTTGCATGCTTCTTGTCAGCACGAAGTACCTCCAACCCAAGCACCACTACTCACCAGGAATGGCGTGCAAGCTCAGCTTCCCACCTTTGAGCAGTATTTTTCATAATAATGTGATAGTGAGTGCATCATCATTTGCTGTCCAGCATGAAGTGATGCCGGCAGCAGCAGCAGCAGCAGCGAGCAGCTGGAAAGAAGAAGACGATCAGTATGTACAATATCAATCCATCTCTAATTATTATTATTTTTATTTTTAATATTATTATATGTGTACTGTAGACTTCATTATACTTATTGTTTCTGACTAATTTCCAGTGATAGATGAGGATATGCAACATGTCTAAGTCCTGAGCCTGCAACTACGAGATCAGTGGAGGCGGAATTTACTGAAGGAATGTCCATGTATGTAATCGCACCTATACGTTTGAATACACTTCAGGCACTAGAGCAATAAACTGAGGCGCATGTAGCGGAAGAGAAGTCTTAATCATCCGTGCTTGATGGGATGACTATGGAAGGATTCGATACTCAAACAACACCTATGAATGGAATGTTGATGGCAATTGTGCACGGGAATTCAGTATACATAAAAGTTTCAAATTTTCTTCATCTGATAGAGATAAGTGAGGACCTTTCCATATCAATTTATCCAGCATAAATCTATGTTCTCTTCTCACTGATCTAGAATGCACAGTTATTACCAGTACTACTTCGAACTAGAATTAGTTCCTGGTAAGCAACAAATTTACTGTGTTCAAAGAAGCCCATACACTTTTTGAGTGCAATGCACACAATAAAGGACTTATCCATTAGTCTGGGAACCATCCAGCATTATGTAAGGTATTCAGGTCCCATGTCGATGAAGAGACGCATGCCATGAGCATCAATATGACATCAATATTTCTGCTGTGGTCAGTTTCAGGCCGATTAATTTCGTATCTGATTTCTTGAAATGGAAAGGTGGATGCATTACACGTAAATTGTGAAGTTTCTGACGTTGCTGAAGCATTCTTAGGTGTAAATACCTCTTTTAAATATAGGAAGCTCTTGCCTGGAAGTGTCAATCCATCTTTTTGTTGAATAGTAATGCACACCACACCATTATTATTAAATGTTGCTCAGGAAAACGGTTGTGGAAAATATATTCCTGGCTATTATACGCTTGTCATATTATACTGGAGTTATGATATGTCATATCCAGTCATCAGAAGCCGACTTCACAGCGGAAGCAGAACACGTGAAAATTACCGATCCATAGTACTGAAACCTCGCAGTGAGGTCACTTGATTTAATATCAAGTGACCTCACTGCGAGGTTTCAGTACTACGGATCGGTAATTTTCACGTGTTCTGCTTCCGCTGTGAAGTCGGCTTCTGATGACTGGATATGCCATATTTGTACTAAATACTCATAATGCTGCTTCAGGTGAAGATGTACTATAATTTACTCGCCACAAAAACCGACTAGATCCACGATCTGACGTATGATATTCAGCTTGATATGGTGTAATGTCTGAACAGTCACTAAGAGATATGTTGGATTACTGAGAAATTCTGCAATTTTATAATCTGGGCCCACTTTAGGAAAAATGTGTATGTAATATGAACTAATCTGTTGTTGAAGTATGAATTCGTTGCCATAGTACACTTTACTGTACTGGCTGCCAGTATGTCTACTGGCTGAACCGACTCATAAATTTTATGAGAATTATGTTACAGCACTTGTGCCATCGAGGAACCTAATAGCAAGCCTAAGAAGCTTTGTGACCAAAAACAAATTCTCACTTGTTGAACCTTTCTGACTAAAGTCCATTGTCTCTCCTGTTGTTTTCATCTCTGTTTTATACATATTAATGTTTGCATGTAACTCAAATCCTTTTACAGATCGTTTTATGCACACAACCAGGACAACTTAAAATTCAGACTGTCCTTTTCGAAAGCGATAGTAAGGTTTACATTATCGTGCGCATACCGCTTCAGGATTCTTGAGCACATCTGGCTCAATTGCCGAATAATCAAAGTATGTGTGCTACTGGGAAGTAATGATCTATTCTTCTTCTTCTTCTTCTTCTTCTTCTCCTTCCAGTTTCCGGCATCATCACTGCAGGACCAGTCGATTACTACAAGAAGCATGTGGTGGGGGTGTTTCGCCCACAGAGTCATGGTGGTAAAAGTTTACATTAGGATGCACGGAGTTCTATAGGGAAATAAATAACACATGAATGGCTTTTAAATTTCATAAACTCTTACATATACCTGGATATACAGGGTGTTATAAAAAGATACGGCGAAACTTTCAGGAAACATTCCTCACACACAAAGAAAGAAAATATGTTATGTGAACATGTGTGCGGAAACGCTTACTTTCCATGTTAGAACTCATTTTATTACTTCTCTTCAAATCACATTAATCATGGAATGGAAACACACAGCAACAGAACGTACCAGCGTGACTTCAAACACTTTGTTACGGGAAATGTTCAAAATGTCCTCCGTTAGCGAGGATACATGCATCCACCCTCCGTCGCATGGAATCCCTGATGCGCTGATGCAGCCCTGGAGAATGGCGTATTGTATCACAGCTGTCCACAATACGAGCACGAAGAGTCTCTACATTTGGTACCGGGGTTGCGTAGACAAGAGCTTTCAAATGCCCCCATAAATGAAAGTCAAGAGGGTTGAGGTCAGGAGAGCGTGGAAGCCATGGAATTGGTCCGCCTCTACCAATCCATCGGACACCGAATGTGTTGTTGATAAGCGTACGAACACTTCGACTGAAATGTGCAGGAGCTCCATCGTGCATGAACCACATGTTGTGTCGTACTTGTAAAGGCACATGTTCTAGCAGCACAGGTAGAGTATCTCGTACGAAATCATGATAACGTGCTCCATTGAGCGTAAGTGGAAGAACATGGGGCCCAATCAAGACTTCACCAACAATGCCTGCCCAAACGTTCACAGAATATCTGTGTTGATGACGTGAAGTCAACATTACCTTCCTTCAATTGGGTCAACTGGCGGTGAATCGAGGAAGTACAGTACATACTGACGAAACTAATATGAGATCTAAGATGGAAATTAAGCGTTTCCGGACACATGTCCGCATAACATCTTTTCTTTATTTGTGTGTGAGGAATGTTTCCTGAAAGTTTGGCCGTACCTTCTTGTAACACCCTGTATAGACATACTTAAATTAGATAATAGTTCTCTGCCCACTTCTATAGTAATGTCGAATCACACTCTTTCACCTCCATCAATACACAGAACGCATCGTAAAGTTGAGCTATGGTTTCTGCCGATGAGCAGAGTGCCTATTGAGCTAGCTTCTACAGATTACAATTTTTCATAGAATGAGCAGACATATGGCTGCTACCTTTGTTTTAACACTCTATCCCATGCTATAAACATTTAAAAGTCTGCTCCTTTAGATGCATGCATTCTCTGGTAAATATTTTATCTGTTCCAGGGAAGTCCCCTACAAAGATTTTATGTTCATTCAGTATCACTAATGAAGATTAAACATTTATGTGTAACAAGGCTGACATCTCGACTAACACACTGCATATCGATACCAATCATCCAGAGGTAATATTACTTTGTCCCTAAATCGAGGGTTTTCAGATAGTAGCACTGGTTAGAACTTCCGATTCGACATGATACCAACATTGATACGCTTACACGCACTGGTGTTCAAACAGTGCATATCTGGTTTTTTTTGTTCTATTCATCACCATAGGCGTTTAATTTACACTGCCTTTTTCTTTGCTCAACACAAACATCTTGTGTTATGCATGCAATATTATCAAATTGTTAAAAAAATTAATATGTTCATACATATTGGTCATAATATCATGGCATACTCTGCTGAGTGAGGGTGCACAGGTGCTTTGAATTCTGGGTACTCAGCACATGCACACAGGCTCATTAGATTATAGATAGACGGTGGTGAGCATGCATATTGATGGGATTATAGATAAATATTTCCAGTTCCAATCTCACCTCTTCCCGACTGATGATGAGATTATGAGAACAACACAAACACCCAGTTCTCGGGCGAAGAAAATGCCAAACCCGGCCGGGAGTCGAACCCAGAACCCTGTGATCCAGAGGTAGCAATGCTAGACGACGAGCTGTGGATGCTATGCATTAGAGCAGGAGCGCTGGGGGATGCAGAGGTCTTGGATATGGGGAAGTTCTGATGATAATATGACATACACGATTGTCTCAGCTGTAACATGGCACCGCAGATAAAAAAGATATTCCACCAGAATGCTCAGTGTCACTCTAGTAACAATAAAAGGCAGTGCATCTGATTACTTTCATTAATTAAGCGTCTACACACTTGATGACACCTACCAACACCACGGCATCTAGCTCACTATAATCTCACAGAATTTGTGTTTATGGAATTGCTTCACTAGAGTTATAGTCTTATTCACCAGTATCTTCAATGGTAGATAGTGTTGTCCTCATGCCTATCAGCACGGAAACTCACTACCAGAGTAGGCTGCATGCTGTCGAGTAGCTGAATGTTTCATGAATACTCCTTGGCCTTCCTGGATACTGCAGGACAGACCTCCAAAGTGTACCATGTCGACTTGTTCCACAGTGCTACTGTGAGAGCTAGCATCCTTCACGTTGGTTGTCATTGACCTGCTACATCTTTCTAGAGTGCACAGTCCTACAAAGTATCCTAAGCAGTTCCCAAACTGACATTGGTGCCAGTATACTTTATCTCTCTTTTGAGTTAGTAGTGATACATAGTATATGGTACATGAACAGTTAGGTTGGGAATCAGGTCGCACGGCTGCCCACAAAACATGTCAATCTCTTCCTAATGCTAGTTAGAAATTTATAAATTTATCCTCCTGTGCCAGAAGTGTCTTATTTATTTAGCCACAGTTTGTACAATGTAATATTGTATTTCTTTTTGTTTACCGATTTCAGTCCCAGTCCCATTATGTAATATGTTTAGCTTTTGTCGCCTTCCTGTTACCAAAATGGATCGTCAGATATCTTTTACCTGGAACATGAGAATAAAGAAAGAGTTTTAGGACGCATACTGAGACACAGTGACATCATCTCCATCTACAGAATGTGATACGAATGGGATGCACAGTATTGGTACAGTATTGCCTGTCATGTTCTGTGAGTTGAACTAAGATGTATGTAAGTTGATTTGATGGTTTGTGTTCTGTTAGATACATAAATTATACTGACAATTTTGAAGTGCATGCCAATTTAAAAAACCCTCCCCCCCCCAGCCATAGAGGTCAGCAGTTATTGTTGAAGCTGTGTTATGTTATTAGTGTGGTCTTCTACCTAAAGTCTTGTTTGATACAGCTCTCCTCACTAACCTGTGTGAAAGCCTCTCTGTCTCCAAATGAATACTTCAACCTACATCAGTTTCAAGCATCTCACTTTATTTGAAGTAATCCAACAAGGGCTCAGAACTCCCTGTTAGACGAATGACAATAAAAACTTTATTAGTAATAACATAAAAGACACTTCTCCTTAAACCGCAAGGGCTGCAGGTAATTCAGTCACAGAAACACAAAAAGACCCTTATATGAATTGGAAAGCCCTCAACCTGTTCATGTACTACTTTTGGTGCTTCATTTTCTAATCCCATCAGAATCACCTGATTGAATTCGACTATATTCCATCACCTCTGGTAATTTTCCTCTCACGAGCTCTCCCATTCATCCAATTGCTCTGACAGAATTACAATATCAGTCTCGAACCTCTGTAGTTTTCATGTTTGTCAGCATGCTTAAAAATTGAAGTTACTTTATTCTTATCGAAATATGAGGGTTTTTCGCCTCTATTTTGTACATAGTAATTCTGTGATGATGTTACAAACTTTCAGGGGTGACGGAGAAGCAAAAATGCATCAATTGGAAGCAATGGAACGTCGTCTGGCATCGACCCAATCGAAAGTTATAAGCGAAAATCGCACTGATACTTCTGAGAATGGAATACTTATACCGGCACTGTTGTTGCTAAGATTTTAGGGTGGAAAACTTTTAGAGGTGCTAGTATTGACCAAAACAATTCCAGTAAACACGAGCTCTGAAATGCTTACCTTAAGAGCTATCAGCACTTGTTCATATTCACTGATGTGAATACGTCTCTTCTATTAAACAATCCATAGGTCTTAAGACATGCATTTTAGAGTCCGTGTTTACTCGATTTTTTTCTTGTTTTGGTCTATACTATCGCCTCCAAAAATATGGAAACAAAAGAGCCTGGAATAGAAGAGATGTGGTTCATAGTACAGAAGATGAGTAAGTGGTCATAGTTTGTAAGGTGTGCATTTTTGGCCCATGATTACATGAGATTTTTTTCTTGGTTTAGTCCATACTATTAACTCTGAAAGTTTTCTACCCTACAATCTTAACAACAACTATGCTGTATTCCACATTCAGAGGTATCAGAACGATAGTCTCTTATAAATTTCGACTCTTTTTTTTTACAGTCAAGGATATCTTGCCTCAAACTGATACATATACTCTTCTCCATCATCTTTTTGTCTTGGAGGGGTCTCCCAAGCATCTCAATCCTTCTGAGGAATGTAGTCCAGTTGTGAGACCTTGTCTCGATGTAAGTCTTTCAGTGCTCTCACAAATTGAACTAACAGTACCGTATCTCCAATTTCATCTGTATGTATTTCCTTTCCCAGTTCTATAAAGTTTCCTTCAAGTTCGTTATCCATGTATGACTTTTCTTTATATTCCTTTCAGCACTTCCTTCTTTGTTGAATACTGACTTGCCATGTGAGCCCTTCATACTCATAAAGCTGCTTTTATTTTCTCCACATGTCTCTAATTTTCCTACAGACCGCATCTGTCTTTCCATTAGTCATGCACGCTTGAACAATCACAAATTTTTCCTATAGCTATTCCTGATTAGCCATTTAGGACTTTTCGAAAGTATCTATTTTTGATAGTCTGTGTTCCCTTTTGGCTGATTCATTTGGTGAATTTTTACATTTTCTAGTTTCTAGAACTAAATTCAGTATCTCATGAATTACCCCATGGTTTCTACACGGCTTGTGTTTCTCCCTATTCTGTTCTCTGATTCATTCACTGTTTCATCTCTCAAAGCTATCTATTCGTCTTCTATTGTATTCCTTTCCACTGCCTCAGACAATCAGTGCCTGATGCTCCCTCTGAAACTTTCAAGATACTCTGTTTCATTCAGTTTATCCAGGTTTCATCTCCTTAATTTCTTGTCTTTTTTAAATTTCTTCAGTTTCAATCTTCACTTCATCACGATTAAATTACTGTCGGATGCACACCTACCACTGGAAATTCCTAGAATTTAATACACAGTTTCGGAATTTTTGTTTTATAAATACATAATCAATGTTAAACAATCCCGTGTTCTCAAGTATCTTCCACGTAAACAACTTTCTTAGGGGATCCTTATTCCAAGCGTTAGCTATGGTTAAATTGTGCCCTGTTCAGAATTCTACTAGTCGGCTCCCTATTCAATTTTTTCCACAGTCCGCGTTCTCCTAATATTTTTCTTTGCCCTCATGTTCCTACTACAGAACTCCAGTTACACACAACAATTAAGTTTTCGTCTCCTTCAACAATCTGAATAATTTTGTTTTTCTAATCGTATATTCTTCCACTCTCTTCATCATCTTCGGACCTAGTTAGCATATAAACTTGTACTACTCCCATAGGTGTTGGCTTGTTCTCTATGTTGTCTTATAAAGTTTAATACTCTTCGACGAAGCAGTTTCAGACAAAAATGGCGACATTTTAGATATTCACGAAGATGAGAATAAGGAAGGTCGTGACGTTGATAATCAAAGCTTTATTTTGATTCACGGTACGCAACTCTGGAGCTCAAAAGCAACATTTTGGTATGATGACCTTTCGGTGTTTATAAAGTGCTAGTAACTGAAATCGATCTTAATTTACGACTTTTAGAACAAGTGAGTGCCCACTTGAGTGTAAAGTGATTGGGGAATTGGGAGTGTGATATTTTCGTGGAACGCAGTTTGTTTCCGGTTGCAAGCAAATGGACTCGAGTGATAAATTCTCGTAGGCAGCCACTTACCGGCAGCAACACGGCAGCCAAGTGGCGGCCAAATTCGGTGTTAACAGCGTTAAGGTGGCCGTTGTTGGGTAAACTAGCTCGCCGCGCCAAAATTCAATTCCCAGCGGCAGGCACCAATTAAACTTGAGCGTTCCGTCGCGCGCCAGAGAGGACCAATATGCGCTGCTCGGAGCGGTGTGCGTCGCCAGCCCACACCGCCGTGGCGCAGCACGTGTGGAGGTGAGCAGCTGGAAACGTACGAAAACTGGTTCAAATGTAATTCTACTGGTAACCATATTGACGAGCTTCCGTACCATACCGTATCGAGAGTGGCATTGCCCGTATTGTTATCTTGTTTGGAGAGTCATTGCCAGATGGTGGCTAATAGATATTATCGACGAGGTCATCAGAGAAGGTAGAATACCTTCAGCCAGCTAGCGTAGGATCACTGTGCCAATCTTCAAAAAGAAACGAAGCCCTGCTGAGTGCTCTAATTACCGCTCGATAACATTACTGAGCCATGCGATGAAGATCTTGTACGTATTCTCGACAAAAGGATTCGCGAGGTATTTCAAATTACAAGGACCGAAGCAGGATTTGTAAAAAAGGTTATGGCACAAATGACGCAATCCTTGTTGCGCAACTGGTTGGAAAATACCGTGAAAACAACAAGCCACTGCACCTTGCTTTTCCAGGCTTCGGAGAGGGTTTCGATTGGGTACCTTATGATCTATCTGGTTAGCGCTTCGAGACTTTATCAACACATTGCCGTCCAGCGACATCTCAGTTGTGTCCGGCGCGAAATAGCTGTCAATGACCGGCGACACCACAGTGGTGTCGTGTGCACAGTTGCGCTCAGTGGCCGGCGACACCACAGTGGTGTCGTGTGCATGGTATCGTGCACAGGCTGGCGACAGCACTTTAGTCTCTTTTGCATTCTGTTGGTGTTTTTTTTAGGTAACAATAAGTTACACACATCAACATATTTTTTTTGTTTTTATAAATACACTCCTGGAAATTGAAATAAGAACATAGTGAATTCATTGTCCCAGGAAGGGGAAACTTTATTGACACATTCCTGGGGTCAGATACATCACATGATCACACTGACAGAACCACAGGCACATAGACACAGGCAACAGAGCATGCACAATGTCGGCACTAGTACAGTGTATATCCACCTTTCGCAGCCATGCAGGCTGCTATTCTCCCATGGAGACGATCGTAGAGATGCTGGATGTAGTCCTGTGGAACGGCTTGCCATGCCATTTCCACCTGGCGCCTCAGTTGGACCAGCGTTCGTGCTGGACGTGCAGACCGCGTGAGACGACGCTTCATCCAGTCCCAAACATGCTCAATGGGGGACAGATCCGGAGATCTTGCTGGCCAGGGTAGTTGACTTACACCTTCTAGAGCACGTTGGGTGGCACGGGATACATGCGGACGTGCATTGTCCTGTTGGAACAGCAAGTTCCCTTGCCGGTCTAGGAATGGTAGAACGATGGGTTCGATGACGGTTTGGATGTACCGTGCACTATTCAGTGTCCCCTCGACGATCACCAGAGGTGTACGGCCAGTGTAGGAGATCGCTCCCCACAGCATGATGCCGGGTGTTGGCCCTGTGTACCTCGGTCGTATGCAGTCCTGATTGTGGCGCTCACCTGCATGGCGCCAAACACGCATACGACCATCATTGGCACCAAGGCAAAAGCGACTCTCATCGCTGAAGACGACACGTCTCCATTCGTCCCTCCATTCACGCCTGTCGCGACACCACTGGAGGCGGGCTGCACGATGTTGGGGCGTGAGCGGAAGACGGCCTAACGGTGTGCGGGACCGTAGCCCAGCTTCATGGAGACGGTTGCGAATGGTTCTCGCCGATACCCCAGGAGCAACAGTGTCCCTAATTTGCTGGGAAGTGGCGGTGCGGTCCCCTACGGCACTGCGTAGGATCCTACGGTCTTGGCGTGCATCCGTTCACGTCCACGCTGTCGCGGCATGTTACCAGTGTTAAAGACTGCGATGGAGCTCCGTATGCCACGGCAAACTGGCTGACACTGACGGCGGCGGTGCACAAATGCTGCGCAGCTAGCGCCATTCGACGGCCAACACCGCGGTTCCTGGTGTGTCCGCTGTGCCGTGCGTGTGATCATTGCTTGTACAGCCCTCTCGCAGTGTCCGGAGCAAGTATGGTGGGTCTGACATACCGGTGTCAATGTGTTCTTTTTTCCATTTCCAGGAGTGTACTTGTGCACTTTCATCATGACAGACATGCTGGCCGCAGTGGCCGTGCAGTTCTAGGCGCTACAGTCTGGAGCCGAGCGACCGCTACAGTCGCAGGTTCGAATCCTGCCTCGTGCATGGATGTGTGTGATGTCCTTAGGTTAGTTAGGTTTAATTAGTTCTAAGTTCTAGGCGACTGATGACCTCAGAAGTTAAGTCGCATAGTGCTCAGAGCCAGCTATCACAGACGAAAGAGACGATACGATTATTTACGATGAATGCGCGATCGTCCTGTCTGACGTTCCGGACGACTTGACCGATTGGGAAGAAGACATTGGATATCAAAAAAATGAAAGTGAACACAAAATCGTCTAAGAAGAATTCGTCGAACGCTACGGTTGCCAACTGATGCGGATGAATCAGACCAAGAAGACAGACTATGATTTACTGAGGACCAATAATAAATTTGAATATTTCCCAAAGATACACAGAGCGTCGTGGATATCGTAGAATTATATATTGGGAACGATCTATTTGAACATATTAGCAACGAAACCAACAAGTATTACAGTCAAAACAGCAATAAAAGGAAACTGGATAAAAAAAATGAAATATTTGTCGTTGTTACGGGACCCGAACTTATAACATGGTTTAGGCTTGCTATCCTTATGGGAATTGTAAAAAAGTAAGGACAGACGATTATTGGTCAGCGAATCCATTGATAGACACTGACATTTCGCAAAACAATGTCCCCCAACCGATTCAGGCAAATATTATCTTTTTTACTATTTTCCAACAACAACAATATACCGGGTAATGCCGACCGACTTTTCAAAGTGCAATTCGGAATTGGTTATTTTTCTAGTGAGCTTAAAGGAACGTTTAATTTTAGTCAAAACATCTCAACTGATGAAGGAATGATACCGTGGCGTGGACAGTTAAATTTTAAAGTTTACAGTCCGTCAAAAATTACGAAATGTGGCATACTCATTTGGATGCTCTATGATTCGAGTACGGTATACATTTCCTCATTCAAGATATTCCGGCTCTGGACAACCTTTAGCGAAAACAGTGATTGAACTATTGACACCTTCTTATGGAAAGTGGCATCATCTCTACATGGATAATTACTATAACAGTGTAGAACATGCAGAGACGTTACTTGAAAAGAAAATTTTAGTTTGTGGAATGATATGCCAGCCGCTGTGGCCGAGCGGTTCTAGGCGATTCAATCCGGAAACGCGCTGCTCCTACGGTCGCAGGTTCCATTCCTGCCTCGGGCGTGGATGTGTGTGATTTTCGTAGTTCTAAGTCTAGCGGACTGATGACCTCAGATGTTAAGTCCCATAGTGCTTAGAGCCATTTGAACCATTTGTGGAAGGATACGGCAAAAAAAAGGTTCAAATGGCTCTGAGCACTATGGGACTTAGCATCTGTGGTCATCAGTCCCCTAGAACTTAGAACTACTTAAACCTAACTAACCTAAGGCCACAACGGCCGGCAACGATACGGCAAAATAGAGGATTTCTGGAAAAATTAAAGCGCTCAAAAGTCAATGTGTTTGAAGCTTGTCATCAACGAAAAGGTGACAAGTGGCCGGCGACAAGCCAAGTAATCCGAATTAGCCCAGCCGGCGCCAAGCGAATAAATTTGTACGAGACGTGCGGATGGCAAAGTGTTAACTGGGTACGGCTTCTGTACGTAAAACCGAGGAGCTATGTCGAAGCGACTGCAGGCGTGTCAAATGACTTTCTCATTACAGTAGGTGTCCACCAGGTCTGCACATACCACCACCATGGACACTTCTCCATCATGATGATGTCGTGTCGGCTGAGGAGAACAAGTCTGATCTCCAACACCCAACACAAGAGAGGAACGAGTGACTCGCTGAACAAAATGAAAACGGAGTACATGACATCAGATCCGCGAGACGGCAAGACCAGAAACGTCGACAGAGAAGACCTACCTAGAGTGGCAAATTTTAAGTATCTCGGTTCTAAAGTCTCTAGCGATGGACAACTTGCAGACGAGGTCAACGAAGGACACAGGCAGCCTGGATGACGCGGCTAACGACAACAGGGGTTACCTAAGATCGCCGGATTAACGATCGTCTGAAGTCAGAGGTATACAGGACTGTCTTCCCTCCCGTTGCTAAGACACCGACTGTTGGCCAGATAAAAAGGAGGCAGAACGACGACTGAGTGTCATGGAGACTAAGATGCTTACTAGGAGCATTCAAGTTCTAAGGCCTCCGATTTTTTTCTAATTAACTACTCACCCGAAAGCGATGAAACTGACGTTACTTCTCGACGTAATCGCCCTGCAGACGTACACTTTTTTCACAACACTGACGCTATGATTCCACAGCGGCGAAGGCTTCTTTAGGAGTCTGTTTTGACCACTGGAAAATCGCTGAGGTAATAGCAGCACGGTTGGTGAATGTGCGGCCACGGAGAGTGTCTTTCATTGTTGGAAAAAGCCAAAAGTCACTAGGAGCCAGGTCAGGTGAGTAGGGAGCATGAGGAATCACTTCAAAGTTGTTATCACGAAGAAACTGTTGCGTAACCTTAGCTCGATGTGTGGTTGCGTGGTCTTGGTGAAACAGCACACGCGCAGCTCTTCCCGGTCGTTTTTGTTGCAGTGCAGGAAGGAATTTGTTCTTCAAAACATTGTCGTGGGATGCACCTGTTACCGTAGTGCCCTTTGGAACGAAATGGGTAAGGATTACGCCCTCGCTGTCCCAGAACATGGACACCATCATTTTTTCAGCACTGGCGGTTACCCGAAATTTTTTTGGTGGCGGTGAATCTGTGTGCTTCCATTGAGCTGAATGGCGCTTTGTTTCTGGATTGAAAAATGGCATCCACGTCTCATCCATCGTCACAACCAACGAAAAGAATGTCCCACTCATGCTGTAGTTGCGCGTCAATATTGCTTGGCAACATGCCACACGGGCAGCCATGTGGTCGTCCGTCAGCATTCGTGGCACCCACCTGGATGACACTTTTCGCATTTTCAGGTCGTCATGCAGGATTGTGTGCACAGAACCCACAGAAATGCCAACTCTGGAGGCGATCCGTTCAACAGTCATTCGGCGATCCCCCGAAGCAATTCTCTCCACTTTCTCGATCATGTCATCAGACCGGCTTGTGCGAGCCCGATGATGTTTCGGTTTGTTGTCACACGATGTCCTGCCTTCATTAAACTGTCGCACCCACGAACACACTTTCGACTTATCCATAACTCCATCACCACATGTCTCGTTCAACTGTCGATGAATTTCAATTGGTTTCACACCACGCAAATTCAGAAAACGAATGATTGCACGCTGTTCAAGTAAAGAAAACGTCGCCATTTTAAGTATTTAAAACAGTTCTCATTCTCGCCGCTGGCGGTAAAATTCCATCTGCTGTACGGTGCTGCCATCTCTGGGACGTATTGACAATGAACGCGGCCTCATTTTAAAACATTGCGCATGTTTCTATCTCTTTCCAGTCCAGAGAAAAAAATCAGAGGCTTTAGAATTTGAATGCACCTCGTATAGGGACAGGTGGTATCGCACAACTGGGTCACGTTTCGAGCAACACTATCAGGAAACGTTTCGTGGTGGCGCCGATCCAGAAGAAAATTCGAGGAAGGCGGCTGTGGTGGGTTGGAAACGTGCGGTGCGCAGAGGACGATACCACTGCAAGGGTGGAAGAAATGGGAAGGGGATCCAAGGGATGACGTAGACAGAGATGGGTCAACACTCTCCACAACGAGGTAAAGGCTGTAAATCTTCATCCAGACGTGGCCCACGATCGAACAAAAAGGAGACAGCTATTCCAGTCAGCGGATGCTACCCCGAGGCGGGAGAAATGCTAAAGAAACAGAAGAAGCAACTCTTTCTGTGCTCTAAGGTTGTGTGTTGGGTCCTTTATAACGTGTTGGGACTTGGCAGACAGTACTAATAGTACTTAATGTAATTGTTTACAGTCACGTACTTTAAAAATCTCTACAAATCTTTAGCCAGCTCTTGATAACAGTTAAATGTGCTGCGAGGATTGGCAACTTATTTTAAATGTCCAGAAATTTAAAACTGTGGACTACATAAATCGCAGATATGTGGTATCCTGTGACTACAATATGAATAAGTTTTAAATGAGAGATACAGGGTGTAACAATTTGTACAGCTGAAGAATGGTCGCATAGGCTCAGTCTTATGAAAAGCAGGAGGCAGACATCGAGTCATTTATAAGACACTGGGAAAATGAACTCCATCTACAAAAGATACAGCTCACGGACTATTTGCGCTTCCCATCTTACGATATTGTGTGGACCACATTTCAAATAGGAGTGATAAGGACTAATGGACGTATACAAGAAGCGCAGCATGATTGCTCAGAGCTTTGGCTGACACGCTGAACCGCGTCACTGAATTCGGGTTTCTATTGGCCTATTCCGGGAGAGCCAAGTTTTAAGATTCAAAATTAAGAGAGGAATCTAGCAATAGCCTGCAACTCACTACATATTGTTCCCATAGGGTCCGCAAAACAAGATTAGCGTAATTGAAGGGCACTTAGAGGCGTTACAGCGGTCTTCCCTCTAGCAACCCATAAGCGAATGGATGAGTAAGAGAACCGTGATACGTTTTCTTATAGGAAGTGCGCCCGCCATGAATTTCACAGTGATCGTTCTTTGCCTAATCATTGGAACAAATTCGTCAAGAACATTTCAATTGTGAAGGATCAACCACTGCTGAACATGGGTAGGCAGATCTCATGTACTGATGGAGAGCGATCGTCGAGCATTGCAGACGATGGATGTAAGAAGTCGTGCGAAATCATAGGGAGGAATCACTCATGACTTCCAGCCGTGATACCAGCGGTTCAACCAACACATGGCTGTGCGTAAGCAGGTAAAACGAATGAGGCTTATAAGTCACATATTTCTGTGGTCAATACTAAAGACCCTTGAGGTGCTATAAAAAGCGATGGTCATTGGAAGCGAGTGATATGGTATATGGTGAGTATACGGTATACCCCGTGGACCAGATACGGTGTAGTCAATTTTTGGGCTTCAGAAAACGCTAAGTGCTAAAGAACATCAACACACTGTCCAGCACTGTGTACTTCGTGCAGTAGAGGAACGTACGTGAATGCAGACTTTCCAAGCACGTTCTGCTGAAGAAATGTTCTCCTGCTTCCTTCTGGATGGCTGTGTTGAAATTTCGCGGCGTTCCGATAGATATCACTCTCATCAGTGATGAGGGTGGTGTGTTCCCTCCCCATTCTTGTTAGAATGAGTTGTAATTCTGTTTATCATGGTTTTCTAGTGAGTAAACGATTCGAAATTTGCATAGTTTGTGGAATTCATCGTGTTTTTGCGTTTCTAGACGATAACTTTTTCATCTGTGCCTGTGATCTCATGCAGTATCACAGTGTGGTATGTCAGTTGTTATTTGAACAGTATGGGAATAAACACTGATTTGAATCCCGCTCTTACTGACCGAGCTTCTGAGATTCCAATGTCACTGCGACAGCTCCATCGGTTTAATGACTACTTTTTGGTTTTATATAAAATATGTTAATTAACGTACATATAAACCGCCGCAGTTGGCATATAATTTGCTTCATTACTAGTTTCGCGTTTCAGGAGAGACAACCTTGAGATAGTCACGACTCTGAAGGCGCTACGTCACACGTGGAAAACTGGGCTCGCCACCATCGACATCACAACCAAGACAATTAATATCTGGAGATAATTTAGAGTGGGAGTCGGAACCAGTAATAAAGCAAATTATACGTCAACTACGGTGGTTCATCTGTACGTCAATTCCTAATGGTCGCTGTGTACAGTGCAGGCGTTACGTACGTAAAATACCTTAATGAGAGAGAAAAAGGCACATGGGCTGCCGCCATAACGGGGGTAATGCAGAAAATGCGTTTTAAGTGAAACATTAATGAAGAAGTTAACAGTTACCATCGCAATACCTGAAATTTACTGAGACTGGTGAAATACGGTCGCCGGCCGGTGTGGCCAAGAGGTTCTAGGCACTTCAGTCTGGAACCGCACGACCTCTACGGTCGCAGGTTCGAATCCTGCCTGGGGCATGGATGTGGGTGATGTCCTTAGGTTAGTTAGGTTTAAGTAGTTCTAAGTTCTAGGGGACTGATGACCTCAGATGTTAAGTCCCATAGCGCACAAAGCCTTTTGAACCATTTTCCAATACTGTCAGCTTTGTGGATTCGATTATTTCAGCAAATGATGCTCTTGCGGGAGGAATCAACACTACACAGAGAACGGAAAAGAAATTGCCGGTTAAGGATATGCTGAAAACGTGCTTTTCCCCAACGTTGCAGCCACGAATTGACTTTTTCTTACATTTTCTGGATAATTGTATTTAACGTCAAGTGAAATGTCAAATATTCACACCATATTAAATTATAATTATCGCCTTTTTTAGATATTATTTCAGAAGAAGGTATTTGGCTTTTTTCAATAAAGTATAACAAATGTTGATAAATTGCTATCCGCCTTAGACTATCCGCATTTGTTTCTCATTTTCGTGCACACGGGATATATCGTAGTGTACCACCTACTACGGTCGACCAGCGTGATCAGAGAATTCATTGTATCATTTCTTCTCTTCTTTTGACATTCGTTGTGTTTCTTACGCGTCTCTGCAAATAATAATCAAAACAAAAATGGCCCACCACTCTCAGCTCATCTACACGATAAATCTTTATTACAGCTGCATCTGACCCACGCGGAATGAATTATGAGCTTCAACCAAGGTTTCTGAGAAGTTTCTTTTGGTTACCGGCCAAATGCCGAAACTGGCAATTCCCACCTAAATATCCCCTGTTAGTAACGCCTTTGCTACAGATGAGCCTGATAAGAACCGGGAGCTATAAAACGGACCAATCTGCTCACTTGAATAGGAAGAGAAATATACAAAAAAGAAGTGTTCTAAAGAATCAAACAGAAAACTACTTATAATTTTCAAAATCGGAAATGTTTTATAGTTGACAAGGGGATATGTTTATTGAAAACCGCTTGTGGAAAATATTTAGCGATTTAGCTTAGCTACAGCACTAGAAACGAATCGTTAAGTATGTCATTGTTCTTTGAGATACTTCGTCTTTTTTTATTTTTAAGCTCTATTCAGTGAAACAGTCAGTACCAGAAAAATGTACTTTTTTCCTTTTTAGAACCAGAACTCGAACTCGGGACCTTTGACTCCGCAATATCCTTTCTTTCAGGAGAGCTAGTTCTGTAAGGTTCGCAGGAGAGCTTCTGTAAAGTGTGGAAGGTAGGAGACGAGGTACTGGCAGAAGTAAAGGTGTGAGGACGGGACATGAGTCGTGCTTGGGTAACTCAGTTGGTAGAGCACTTGCCCGCGAAAGGCAAAGGTCCCGAGTTCGAACTCGGCCCGACACAGTTTTAATCTGCCAGGAAGTTTCATATCAGCGCACACTCCGCTGCAGAGTGAAAATCTCATTCTGGAAACTATGGAACTTAACATTTGAGGTCATCATCCCCTAGAACTTAGAAATACTTAAACCTAACTAAACCAAAGACATCACACACATCCATGCCCGAGGCAGGATTCGAACCTGCCACCGTAGCGGTCTCGTGGTTCCCGACTGTAGCGCCTAGAACCGCAAGGCCACTCCGGCCGGCTTCCGACGCTGAACACCATATTAGGAAACAACAGTCGCAGAGGAAACGCAAGAGACAACGCCGCACCCCTTCTGGTCACTTCCTCCATAGTATGCGTGCACAGGACCCAACTGATGATGGGCTGTCCTCTGACGCCCTAGCAGCAGACGACGAGACGTCTCTCCCCGCTTCCGTCACCTGTCAGCATCCACTTAGGGACCCCCTCCTTCCCCTGCCTGCATGTGATACAGCCGGCTGACTACCTGTGGGCGTTCCTCTCATAGTATTCCGCTGAACCGCACCCGTGAGGCGTTTGTCTGCTGGGCGGAAGACGTCGATGCTAAGGATGGACGTTCTGGAGTCATACAGAGCCATGCAATCCTCTTGGTGGAGTCTACTCTCTCCTCGTCATAGCTATGTGATCTTCCACAGGGCCTAACAGTGAACTCCCTGTGCTTCCTCCGTGCTCGTGGCGATAACAACTTTTCAAAGTCTTTGCATAGCCACAGTGAACGCCAGTACCCCTCAAGCACACCACAAACTGGCTTTACTCCATCAAATGCTGTACGCAGCCGACGTTGACGTTTCACTCCTTTGGGAGATGCATGCTGCTATCTTTTGCGTTCCCCGTGGCTTTAGGGCGCACGTCTCCCTCGCTTTCCCTATTGGTTGCTGCGGCGGCGATTCCTCTATGTTACGGTATCCTAGCTGGTACAGTTCCCTATCACCCTGATACCAGAGGTATGGCTCTCACGTTTCGAGTGTAGACTGGGACGTCTGTGGATTCATTTGAGGAGATGTAGATAGACAGTCTTGTGAAATATTTTTGAACACCTTTTCCGAAGCTAGTTCGGCAGGTGTCACACGCAATGGAAGTATTTTGGACCTTATAGGTACAAATAGGCCGGACCTTATCGATGGTGTCAGTATAGCGACGGGGATTAGTGATTACGATGTCTTCATAGCGACTACGGTTATGAAAGTGAATAAATCAGTCAAGAGGGCTAGGAGAGTTATACTGCTTATAATCTCACTTAGACAATGAACTGCAATCGTAGAGAATTATGGACATAGAGGAATTATGGGCAAAGCTTAAACAGATTGTAAAGCCTGCTATGGACAAGTATACGCTTAATAAGTTAATTAAGCACGTAAAAGATCCACTGTGGTTTAATAACGAAGTTTGGAAAACGCTGAGGAAGCAACCGCTATTTCAGTCACGGTTCAAAAGAGGGCGCGCGAATGACGACAGGCAAAGATTAGTAGAGGCTCGTGCGTCTCTGATAAGATCCATGCGCGAAGCATGGAACACCTACCACAATTATACCTTGTCTAAAGATCTGGCGGAGAACCCCGAAAAATTCTGGTCCTGTGTAAAATCGCTAAGCGGGTCTATGGCTTTCTTCTAGTCACTTTCTGACTACTCTGATTTGGCAGTAGAAGATATCAAAAGGAAGGCTGAAGTTTTATATTCCAGGTTTAAGAAACCGTTCTCGCAGGGGAATCGTACAAACGTACCGTCCTTTGACCATCGCACAGAATCGTGTATGGATGACGTAGTAGTAAGCATCCCTGGCGTAGAGAAACAACTGAAAGAGTTGAAGATAAATAAGTCACCAGGACCGGGTGGAATCCTAATTCGGTTTTACAAAAAGTAATCTTACTTAGTTTGCATTTATAGCGAGCCTCTCGACCAGGGCAAAGTGTAAAGCGACTGGAAAAAAGCTTAGGTGACTTCTTTATATGAGAAGGGTAAGAGAACGGGCCTGCAAAATTACAGACCAATACCCTTAACATGGGTTTGATGAAGAAGTCTAGAGCATATTTTGAGTTCGAATAAAATAAATGTTGTAGAGACCAAAAGGCTTATGTTCAGGAATCAGCATGGATTTAGAAAGCTTTGCCCCTCTGAAACCCAGCCTACTTTTTCCTCATACAATCCACTGCGAACTACGGATGAAGATCAACAGGCAGATTCCATATTTCTAGATTCCCAAAAAGCATTCGACACGGTCTTCAGTGGGATGAAGTCTGTTAACGAAGGCACGAGCATACCAAATAGGCTTCGTGTGACTGGATCGAAGAGTTCTTAAGGAATAGAAATTGCTATGTTGTCTTCGACGGCCAGTCTTCATCGGAGACAAGGGTAACATTAGCATTCTGACACAGTGTTAGTTGTATCCTACTAGACATAGTCACAGCTTTTAAATATATAGGGGTAACGATGCGAAGTGGTTTGAAATTTAACGAGCATGCGAGGATTGTGATAGGGAAGGCGAATGGTCGGCGTCGGTTTATTGCGAGAATTTGAGGAAAGTGTAGTTCGTCTGTAGAAGAGACCGCATATAGGACGCTAGTGCGACCTATTCTTGAGTACTGCTCGATTATTTGGGATCCGCACCAGGTCGGATTGAATTCAGAGGTGAGCTACTAGGCTTGATACAGGTAGGTTCATCAGCATGCAAGTGTTACCGATATGCTTCGGGAGCTCAAGTGGGAATCCCTGGAGAGAAGAAGCCATTCATTTCGAGGAGCACTACTGAGAAGGTTTAGAGAACCGGCATTTGCAGCTAACTGCAGAACGATCCGACCGCCGCCAACGTACATTCCGCGTAGAGACCACGAATATAAGATACGAGAAACTAGGGAACACCCGGGGACATATAGATAGTCGTTTTCCTTCGCTCTACCTGCGAGTGGAACAGGAAAGGAAACGATCAGTTGTGGTGCAGGGACCATCCTCCACGTACGGTATTGTGGATTGCAGAGTATGTATGTAGATGTAGATGTGTCTTTTTTTAAAGGAAAACTAAGTAAATAAATGATTTACGTTCTTTGTACCTCAACTGAGCGTTCCCCCTTTTTTTTTTTCTGGCGGGAGCGAACAGGATATGGTGGTCCGGACTCGGATTGTGACCCTGGTAACTGCCCCATCTGTCTGAGTGCCAGAAAGGTACGTTTGGAAAAAAAACATGAGACTAGGTAGCGCAGTGGGAAACGCATATGTAGACGCGCCGAAGTTCGAGTTGCGTTCTTGCCAAACTCTTTTTTTTTCAGTTAAAGAATTAAGTTGTATCCAACTTACACCACAATCAATGCGGTATCCTGTGTACTTCTTTCTGTTACTGTTAACTTCACTTAACTTTGTTTTGCCCATATCACAAATAAAGCCAACAGAAAGTAATAGTGGATACAGCAGCATCGTCTGTATCCAATGGGGAACAAAAGACGCAATATGTGGTCTACACTAGTTTGGGCATTATGCTGCGCTTAGAAACTCCGTTTTGTACGTTTCAAGTGCAGGAATTCATGTGTCGAAAATAGCCGGCTTATATGTATAGTCGCAGAATGCAAATCTATTTCGAAATAAAAATATGTCTCAGTTTTTTGACGTGTTCCACGTCCATGAGGACTATTTCACTAGGAATCTGTGGAAGGTGCATTGGCATGTTTCTATTTCTTTGTAAATATGTATTGTGCATTTGTTTTCTGACATGTTCTACGTCCTGGAATATGTCGTCACTAGGAATATATTGGAACGAAAAGTACATCTAATCACCTAATCTAAAAACACGTCAGCCATCCCTATCGCTGCCTACTTTTGACGCCACTTTTCAGGATTCGCTTACATTAAATTCCTTTTTCCTTGTGCCGGTCAGTATAGTCTCTATCTTAAGCTTCTATTTTTCTCTTACAAACCTTAGCCTTAACTAATTATCACTGTTTTATGCTTATGCTTCTATGCTTTGATGCGAGTGTATTTTGTTTAATTGAGACAGCTACATGACAGAAAAAATAAAGTTGTACTCAATAAATTGTAACTCCTTGGTATAACTCTCTGGAAAAAAGAAAACTATTGACAGTCCTGCAGAGGTCAACGTTTCTTACATTCATCTGTCCAAATTAACAGTCTTTTCATTTATTATTCGGTAAGTTGGACAGAAAATCATCTAATCTACATTGCACGTCATGTAAAAGGACATCTTTAAAGAGCTAAGAGATGGGACAGACAGATATTTCTATAATAGGTATAGCTGCGAAGAAATTGTGGGTAGCAGAAGAAACACGTCAGTTGTTTGACCAGAAGGGAAATTTTCACAAAGAGAAATGACTATCGAAATTTGAATGACTTAGAAATGAAATCAATGGGAAATTCTACAGAACTGAAGCGAAATAGCTGTAGGAAGAATTTAAAGAAATCTGGAAGGAAACGACAGTCAAAATGACAGATTTACTTTATGGAAAAGTCAACACTAGACAGTATAAACTGAAATGGATGCGCTTGATCTCTGTCCACCTCCGGCGGCTGCACAGTGGGTTCCATTATCAAGTGAACATCAACTACACTCCTCCGGGGTTCTGTTGTTGGCATGGGGAACGCCTCATGCAGTTTATAACGTGCTCTTACCATATATTCGGTATGTACCAATGTTAGGCTACCATGACTCTTCGTCCACACGATATTATTCCTTACTTCGAGTGTCTGGTAACCTGGAGGTGCGCTCAGTAGTGGCACAAGTGTGGGACGGTGGTTTCTGTATCCAAGAGCGAGGACTTGGTTCTGGATGGTATGGATACTCGCCAGTTATTGTTGTCCAGCGCTGACGCCGAGTGAATAACTGGATTGTGGCATGTCTCTTCACTGTTTCACTTCGCGGCATTTTGCGATTAGGTCAGTCTTACCCACACCACTTGGAACTGGCGGTGGCGGGTTTCCTCGAATCTAAATATGTGCTATACAAATGAGCTACATCTACACTCTGTAAACCATTGAGCAATTCTTGGCAAAGGATACTTCCCATCGCAGGGAGTTGTCCTGAAGTTCTGGTAAGCACCGGAATCCCCACACCGCAGTACCATAACATGCCGCTAGAAGACTCCAAACAAAATGGTTCAGCCCATTAATAAAATAGAGCACCATGTGGTTACTCTTTTTCTGGATCTGGAAGGAAGGAAGGACGATTAGTGTTCAACATCCTGTCGACAACAACGTGATTAGAGGAAGAGCATCAGCTCGATGTAGGAAAGGACGGGGTAGGAAATCGGAAGCGCTCTCTTCAAAGGAACCATCGCTAAACATCCGCGTATTGACTGAGCGCGGCTGCCGCATGTAACAGTTCGTGCGCTGCAAATCTGTGATTTTTAGTACGCGAGAGCCGCGTTCTGTCGATACCGGGCTTCAGCCCGTGGCGGGTGTTCATTGGTTATCGCTCGATACTCAGTGCGTGCGAGAACTTCATCAATACGACAAGTCCAGCGG